>NC_091951.1:142003170-142303170 GCF_031021105.1 Erythrolamprus reginae
GATCTATGGGAGTAGTCAATTTAAAACAAATAATAATGTCCAGGGCCACTCATTAGACCAGTGTTTCCCAATCTTGGCAACTTGAAGATATCTGGACTTCAACTCTCAGAATTCCCCAGCCAGCATTCGCTGCCTGGGGAATTCTGGGAGTTGAAGTCCAAAGTTGAGCCTTCAAGGGAGTTGAACCTTCAAGTTGCCAAGGTTGGGAAACACTGCATTAGACCACCCTAAGAATATGATGGAAACGTTCTTTCTCCATTGCCTTCTGGAGCCACTGTAGAATCACAGTGTGGATGAAAATGAATAATTTATCCCCAAATCAGAAAAAAAATTAATTCTTTCCATCAGTCCATCTCTTTTTATTATTGTTTTATACTTGGACTTTGGCATTAGCAGCAAGCAGATGGGCTAGGTCCCCTTTGCCACTATACTATATGCTAGGAAAATAGCATATGAGTAGTTGAAAAAAAAAAGACTAAAATGGAAGAAATGGATTTGAGAAGAAGGGAGGGATTTTTTGTGACTTGGACTGAAATCTGAATTGTAGAACATGTGGGGTTTCATAAAGCTTTCTTAGCTTCAGAAATAGATGCCCAGATTGTTGCTAACGTTTTGTTAAAATTAGTTTGAGTTCAGCTTTCAAAACACTATATTTTGTTTCCATAGAACTCCTGAGAATTGCTGCCATTACTGTCTATGTTCTTTTCTAGGGGGATTTGAGTCTCGTCCGTTGGTTCGGGGCGTGCAAGGCAGAAGTGTCAGCCTGAAAGCTTCTTCTAATAAAGTCAAGCTGGGCATTCCCAAGACCTTGCCCTTGAGGTGGTCCTTCACCTCCAAAGATTGGCCAGCAGAGCCCTCCAGGGAGCTTGTAGACTATCTAGAATCTGGTCGCAGACCTTGGTTCACAAAGGAGTCCATTGTCCCTCTCATAACTAAGGAAGGGGAAGACAATGAGCTTCCGGTCATCAAAGCTAATCCTGCTCTGACAAGCACGGGTCCAGCTGAGACCAGTGGCAAAACAACCGCTGCCGTGGAAAATTTAAATACCCTGAAACGGGTAGTGAAGCCAAAGGAAGAAACAAGTGAGCAGCCACGGACACCCAAAAAACTGGTGCTATCTCTCAGCACTGTACCTCCAGTAAAAGATGAAGAACCTAAGACCAAAGCTAATATCAATGGGACCCTGCGCATTGGTTCAAACGTGACCTCTTCCAACCAGGGGGATGCAGAACAAAAGACCGGGCTCTGGCTTAGGGAGAAGGAGCCAGAGAATGAGAAACAATCAGAAGGGAAGTTGGCAGTCTTCAGAGTTGGGTTTTTGCGAAAGGACCCCAAGCGACACAGTGAGTCTCCCAGACATGCTGTGATGACATCTTCTGCGGCCTCCTCTCAGGCATCCTTCTCCAATGGAACACTAAATATTTTACCTGGCAGCAGGACAAACAACACCCTGAACCCTAGATCCACGGAGGGGCTGTCCAATGGACGGATCTCCCGTTCTGAGGTGGACATTAAACGTGCTCAGAGCACCTGCAACAGCAAGGGAAGGAATGACTGGTTACTGAGCAGGTCAGCTACTCTCTGCAAGGCAAACAATGGGATCTTGCAGGCTTCCATGCCACCAATCACTTTAGAGGGCATTTCCTGTGGCACCTTCCAACGGGCAAGGTACCATACAGCATCCTTGGGCAGGAGGATAATAGTACCAGAATCCAGCTTCTGATCTGCCTTGCAGCTCTACCTGAAACAGCGGTATCACGTCAACCTTTGGTGCTTATATAAATTCTCAGGCCTTTGAAGAAGCTCTGCCAATGGATAGAAAGCTTGGACGCTGTTTCCTATTGGTTTGCTCAGACAGAAGCTACTAAATCCAAACGGTGCTGATGAACCTGTTTAGCCTGGGTGTAAGGATGCAGCAGGGATCTTGTAGACCAAAATGTTAAAAATGGGGGAAAGGCAAAGGTGGGGGGAAGATGTTAAATTATTTATTCTGCAGTTTAGCTGGGAACTTTTGAAAGGATGTGCTGCTTTGTAACAGCATTTATTTTGGTACCAAGGTGTGGAAAGGATAAAGAATCTAAACATTGCTCTATGCAATCATCCCAGTGTTTATATTTTCTGCAAAACTTTGTGTTTTAAAAAATCTATTTGGTTTTTTTAAAAAAAAAAAAACCTAAAATGAAGGGTGAGTATTAACAGCTTTGGGAATCAGTGCAGCAAATGGGTAAGCTAATTCGGGAGTTGTCTATTCTCTGGGAGATTCAGCCAAGAGATGTGGGATAAATTTGTGCTTGTTGTGTTGGCTGAAAATGAACATTGGGGCAGCATCTTGGACTCCTCCAGTGTTTAAAAATATCCACAGGGGAAAAAAGTGTTGGATAATACTGTTCATTTTCTTCTACCTGTTGGTGGTAATCAACGCTAACTTCTTTGCAGTCCAGTTTACCTACCTCAAATTTTCTGGTAGTTATCCATCCAAATGCCAGCCAGGTCTGATCCAGCTTCACTTTTATATGACAGCCAAGGTTGCATAGGTCCTGCTACCTTCTGTGACCAATGCAGATAATTAGAATTTTCTGAAACATAAAAGGTGCTGTTTTTCCCATTGTTGTAAATAGATTAAATATGAAAAGCAAAGAAGATAGTGGAGGAGCCAAGCAAAAGCTTGGACATTTCTACAGTGCCTAATACTGTTGGCATCAAATAAGTATAATCAACATCAGGAACAAATGTCAACCAATAAGAATAGAGATGGAAGGCACCTTGGAGATCTTCTAGTCCAACTCCCTGCTCAAGCTGGAGACCCTATACTGTTTCACATAAATGACTGTCCTGTCTTTAAAAAATAATAACAACACAACTCCAGGGATGAAGCATCTACAACTTCTGTCCAGGTGGAAATTCAAGAGACCTACCTGAAGATGTGGAATAGAAAATTGGAAGAGGAAAATTTGGAGATGGTTAATGTAAGAGTGACAAAGCAAACTGTGCTTTACATAGCACACTTTACTCATTCTTAGAAAGATGATAGTAGAAAACAAGAACATGGGAAGGGTAGAAAACAAGGGAAGAAAAAGTCTTGATTAGCTTCCAAAAAAAGGGGGGGGGAACAGATGAGTGTCACAGAAATTCAAGGCATAGAAGAAAGTTTGTAACAGAACGTAGCAAAGTCCTCAGTATATTGTTAAGGAGAATGAGGATATTTTTTTGGGATCCGGCATTGTGTAGAACATCTGATTTAGAAGAAGTGCAATTATAGTGGAGTGTAAAGGGTGGGAAATAAATGAAAAAAAAAGAAGGGAATCTAAGTAGCTATCAAAGCACAAGAAAACCACAAAATAACCATTGTATTAGGACACTGATTATTCCCGTAAGCATTTTGGTTAATTTGTGTCATTTCATTATGTAATTTATAAAGGTATGCTACTCGCTCAAGGAAAGAAGATTGGCATTTTATATTGCAGATCTCTTCATAAAAGAACCCATTAAAACACATACGGGAATAAATACGGCTTCACAAACCAACAATTCTTTTGAAGTTATTTCTTGGTGAGGGGTGGAGAATAGGAACTCAAAAAGGAGATATAATGTTGAAATTCAAGAGGCATCGTACCCCGGATAGTAATACAGTCTAGAGCAGAGATTCCCAGTCTTGATAACTTTATGATGTGTGGACTTCAATTTGCAGAATTCCCTAGCCAAGCATGGCTGCCTGTGAAATTCTGGGACCTTGAAGTCCACATATTTTAAAACTGCCAAGTTTGGGTGGGAAACCTTGGCCTAGAGAACCCAATGTCTTATGGTGAAGTCATTGCTCCAGAGTATTTCTTGTACACTCAGCCTTATAAGAAGCTATCATCTAAATCAAAGGTCTACAAACTTGGCAACTTTAAGACTTGTGGACATAGCTGGCTGGAGAATTCTGAGAGTTGAAGTCCCCAAGTTTTAAAGTTACCAAATTCGGGGACCCCGATAAATGTTCATTTACAGCAGTTTCTAGGTGGGAGGACTTCATCTCCCACTTCACACTGGTCATGCTGGCTGGAAAATTTGGGCACTTGATTTAGAGCACCTTTATTTGATCTGGTGCCCTCTAGAGATGCTGGCCCTCAACTCACTTTATCCCATTCACCACAGCCAGGGAAGACGCCAGCATAAATTTTGGAAAATTGAAATCCAGTACATCCAAAAGGCACCAGGCTGGGAAAGAGTGATTTAGATTCCATTTGCATTCCTTTGCAGGCTTGTCTCCTCTCTTCTGGAGGACTGCTATTAATCTAGGCTTTGTGAAAA
Organism: Erythrolamprus reginae; assembly: GCF_031021105.1. NCBI lineage: Eukaryota > Metazoa > Chordata > Lepidosauria > Squamata > Dipsadidae > Erythrolamprus > Erythrolamprus reginae. Next base: position 142,007,464 of record NC_091951.1, read on the forward strand.
GACTGTCACCTCCTGTTTTCCAGGCACAGGGAGAGGAGGGAATGAATTTGAACTCATTAACTTACCTGCGCAACTGGCAAACCGTGCTGTGCCATTGTCACATTGCTGGCTGCTTCAGACCGTGCTGTGTTGGGATGGGGGATGGTGCAAGCAAACTCCAGCTCCTTGGGGTCTTTTTTTTTTTGGTTAAGCCATTGCCTAGCAACTGCAACAGGAGCGCAGAAAGCCATGGCGTCCTCCCAGGCAGAGAGCAGCTTTTTTTCCGAGAGTGATGACTTCACCTTTGAAGAGAGGAGCTCTATGTATGAGCTGCAGCTGGAGAGTCTGAGAAAAGATGGAAAGGTTTGTGTCAGGGCTAGTGGGAGACGTCATTTCGGAGGCATACAATGAGCCCTTGGTCCCTGATGGTAGGTTTCAGCTTCTGAGCTTTAGTTACTCATTTCTGTTCACTTGGGCATGGCAAGGGGCTAGGGCTGTTTTTTTCAAAGAGAAAGCTTTTAACAGTTAGCTACAAATGCCACTGGCTCATTGTCAGATACAGAGAACAATTCAGGCATGGTATTTAAAAGCAAAGCCATAGATGGATGGATGGATGGATGGATGGACGGACGGACGTACGTAGATAGATAGATAGATAGATAGATGATAGATAGATAGATAGATAGATAGATAGATAAAGATATGCATACATACATACATACATACATACATACATACATACATACATACTGTACTTGCGTATATAAGCAGAGAGAGAGACCAATTTAATCCTACTTGATTGCTATTTGTCACTTTTTTTGCTTCATCTTTATACAGAGGACAAAAGAAAGTTCTCTTCAAGGCACAAACTTTTCTTTATCCAGAGAATCATTTTGCATAAGACAGGCAAGGGATCTCTAAAGTAGGTCCATTCAAAGCACTTGTATGCGCACAAGAAAATAGGCAAGCATGTCTTTTCAGCTAATAATACCAAACATTCTTTTTAATTGGAGAACATTGTATGACGTAAATGGCAATACGCAAACACCAACGCCCTAAATTGAAAGGTCCTTTGTCCTGTCCAAATGTTTTATCTTCTGTATCAGCCTCCCCAGGAGTATTCTAGAGACAACTCCTAGAAGACCCTTGTTAAAAATAAATACATGTTAATGTTCCAACTATGAAGGATGGTATGAGAATGCTGGGAGAACCTCCAAGGAGGGATCCATTCCCTTTGGCAAAAGGGACTGAAGACAAATATTACAAGGGCTACAATTCAATTCCACAGAAGGGATGCTGGATGGGTAGCATTTGAAACATGCCCCAAAGTAAGCGGGAGTCATCCATGTTCATTTGACATTAATTACACTCATCCCTTTAGAACAGGGCTGTCAAACTCGCAGCCCAGGGGCTGGATGTGTCACGTGCTTGCCATGCCCCTGCCTGGATTAGTGAATGGGGAAAAAGTTCAGATATGTCACGTGATGCCACCGTGATTATGCGAGTTTGACACCCCTGCTTTAGAGTAACCTGGTTCCAAACAAGTAGACAAGTGAAACAGATACAGGACATCTTTGCTTTATTAGAATAACCTTTTTTTTGGCCACCTCCTAGCTGGCATTGGAGATATTGGAGCCTTTTCCACTTTATTGCCTTTAAGATGTGTGGTTCTACAACCCTAGATAAAGTTGTTCCCATTCTACTAAATAAATGGAAGTCTTGTTTCCTGTGATTATGAAACTATTAACAACAGTGCAGACTAAAAGGGCTTTTTGCCATTTTCAACCCTGCAGCCCCATTTCATTACATATTTGTATTAAGCTTCCACTAGCACTCCAATAGTTCTTTGTGTGTTCTATTCCCAAACACATATCTCTAGCCTATATGTTTGGTAAAATGTGATACTATTCATTCCCCTCTTCTCTTCATCCAAATCCTTAATAAAAAATATTTTAAGTGGCTGAACAAAAGTGGAGAAAAGGTCAAATGACTGTTTGGATGTGTACAGGAGTTTTTTCCTTAGGTTTTTCCTAGCCAGGAAGAAAAGAAGGCAAAAAGTGAAGAATGACTTCATTGGAGTCAAAATTGTTTACAGCTACTCGGTGTCACCCTGAGTGTGTTGGATTCAACTCTTAGGAGATGATAAAATAAAATCTCCCTGCCTGCAAAACTAACTCTTACCAGAAGCCCAAACTTGGTTGGCTCTATGCCAACAGTCCACATTGCATCTCTGAATAAATCTCCTGAAAATCCCCCTTCTAATTTTAATCCCTTGCCTCCTCTTTAAATGTTTACTTTTTTGTACATGTTGTTTTATGTTTTAACATTTTATTGTACACCATCCTCTTTGAGGGAGGTGGGGGGGGGCAGAATTGTGCAAAGTAAACAAATGAAAATATAACTCTCGCCTTACCTGTTTTGAACTGGTAAAACTAGAGCTGGATGTTTGTATTATGTGTCAACTGTTGCCAGAGCAACAACTGCCCCATCTAAGCTAAGCTAATGCCAAAAGACAATACAGTCTGGGAGCCAACTGAGCATGCCTGATGCTGATTCTAAGCCACTAAAACCATACTTCAACGACACATTGCTTTGTATGCCCAGAACTCTGCCTGCCTTATAATTAATACAGTGGGTAATTGTGCCATTATTGTACCGTAGGCTGTTGCCTTTCAAACTCTGGGGTTGTAGAAGCCAGGTCACAATGTTGAGATTTAATGCAGGCACTTTAGCTCTGGGAAAGCACAAGAAAGGCACTGAAAAGTGGGGAAAATGGGATGAATCACCAGATGAAGAGGAGAGGACCAGTTTTCTCAACCAGCTCCTCCTGGATAGAGTCATTCATGGTGCAGAGGATACTGTAAGTATTCTAGGGCAGGATGCTATTGCTTTACAAGAAATGGAGAAGGAGGGGTTTTGTGCAAGGTATTCACACTGAAGAGGAAGGAAAATAGGAAGGATTACGCATCTGCAGGAAATATAGAACTGATGAGGGTTAAATCTGCATGCTTTTGAATGAAATTATCAAAGGTAACTACAATTTCATTAAGAATTTTGATTATAATAGCAAAATCTAATGCAAGCTGAACTTAGAGAAAATAGGAGTAAAACATGCAAAAGAAGAAGAATATATATATGTTTGTTTTCGTAGATTTTCACGGGTACAGGTATGACGGTCTTGGCATATTTGTGTTTCTTCCCATGTAGGATTCAGAAATTTCTGGCGACGTTTCGATGACGTCCCACTCATGTTTGCCCTAGAACAAGGAGAGAAGCACCAGCCTGAAGATGATGAATGGGACATCGTCGAAGCGTCGCCAGAAAGCTTGAGCCCCATCAGGATCAAACTCCAGGCTGTGGGCAGAGTTAGCCTGCAATATTGTATTCTAACCACTGTGCCACCATGGTTCTACTAACTCTTTTTCTGAAGTTACCAGCATTTATCTCTTCATTCCATGTTCCATCTTTTATCTATAAACAAATACATAAAACACATTTTCAGTCCTGGTGTCCACAGAAATTCCATGAAGAGTTGTTGGAAGTGACAATGTACCTTGTTAACTTTGATCAAATACACCAACTTTATGCTCTTTTCCTTCTAGCAGTATTAATCTTTATTTTATACAAATATTGTCATTGGATTTGATATTTCTTCATTTCTCTTTTGTCCCATCACACAAAGTTCTTCAAGACATTAGCAAGCTCTTTTTGGAAAGGCAAAGGGAGAAAGACTATTCAGGTCGTTCACTTGATTTGCCAGTTGTATTTCCCTTTTAAAATTTAAAACCTCAGCCTATTTTGTTTCTAGATCCAGTTTCTAGATCTTTTTCCTAAGCCATTTATTTGATTTGACAGTTGCAAAACTACTTTCACTGTCATCTCTATCATGACAGATAACATTAGTTATACATTCGTTGTTTTTTCAATAATATCTTTTGATCATAATCTAGCCATAGAAGCAGACATGATTACTGCCATTGTTGATACTGTGGTTATTTTCTGATTCCATTTTTCAAAAGTCTCCAGTATTTTTTCTGTCATAGCATTTTCCATTATCTTACAGGTCTGGATAACTCTACCTACAATATTTTGTTCCTCTAATGTCCAGTTTTTGTAATCATGAAATTGCTTGTTTATGTCACATCCAGATATATTTCCCATGAGAAGCACATTGTATTTTATAATTGATTACCAACTCTTGTAAAATTTCAGCTTCCCAATTTTCTATGTAAGGTTAGTATATTTACAGCATTCTACAATCAAAATCTTATTTACAGTTTTTCTGTTTGCTTCAGGTTCTTTAAATTATTAAGCTTATGATTCAAATGGGTTTTCCCTCCAGTAAGGATTGAAAGCAACCTGGTGTTTTCAAATTTTAAACTGTCTAAAAGCCTAGAGGTGAACAGGTTCAGATGAACAGTTTCAAAAAGTGATTAGAAAGTGAGGTTGTGAACTTAGTGTTTTTAAAAGTGTCTGCTAGGGTGGTTAATCCTGTAGCTTCCTGAGATTCAAACCTATGGAAAACCACTGTCCTAAAGTTTCCTCATGAGGAGCAGATGACCGGAGATCATGTGGGCTATTTTTCATCCTCTCTTTATGAGGATCCAAGGAACTTGTCCAGTCCCCAGTTCATTGATCTTTGCTGAAGTAACATGCAGCACTTTTACAGAGTTCCCTTCAGTTTTACATACCACTCCTAAAAGTCCACAGTTATCAAATGTAGAGTAATATGATGATGACTCTTTGAACTCAGTTTGTCCACTCCCTTTGGCAGAATGGACAATGTGCTGGAATGATGCTTTAGGGTAAGGGTCAGGCTCTTTCATCCTTCTGCTGTGGTTCCCTGTTGCTCAAAGTATGCATCACAACTGCCAATGTGCAACATCCATTGATGTGCAGTTAAGCTTTTTGATCCCCCAATAGGCCAACCATGGATAAATCCAAGAAAATAAAAGTTGCAGAAAACAACAGAATCTTTAATTCAACCATATATGCTAGTTTTGTGACCGCTTAGGAAATAGTCAGGCACAGGAAGAGTTTTGTGGCTCCCGGTGTTTTCTTTTCTGTGGAAAATGAGTTCAAATGGCTCTCTGAGTGTTTAAGGTTACAGACCCCTGCTTTAGGGAAATTGAGGCTTTCCTTTTCAAACTACATGAAAGGAGAAAAGAAAATGGACCAAAGTCCTCTCCTTTGGTTTTGCTCTGTATTGAAACGAGAAAGTGAACTATCTGCAGGTGCAAAAAATTCATGGAAACTTCATTCCTTCCCCCTTCACCCAGAAAAAGAACCAGGGTGGCACAGTGGTTAGAGTCCTTTATTGATGGCTCAAAGTTATTCTTTCCTCATGTCCTCATAACATGCAAAGGTCATACAATGCTGTGCTCAATGCTATGATGGAAAAATGGCGCTGCATAACAACTTCTGTCATTCTACTTTGGGAATATGAGGCTGAAGTTAGGTTCAGAGGGAAATGCCATCTACATGGACATTATAGTTCTTTCTTCACCCCTCCGCACAACAATTTTCCTGCTCCAGGATACATAAAAGGTGGTGGTCCTAAGTTTTAATGACATCTTTTCCAGTATATGGGCAGAAGTGAGATACAGTATATCATATTGTAGCTGTTCATTCAGAGGTTGGTGTATAAAGAATAACATGGAAACCATTGCTGGTCTTTATACTCCCTTGCTGAGGATAACCGAGAGGAAAGTAAGCCTTACCCACAGACATATGCAACTACATCTTGGGTCCTAAGCACAATTTTCAGTAGTAAATACGTATCTGTGACACTTTTCTGAATATGTATCCAGCTACCTGTTGAGGAATTGGCCGTTGCATCCCAGTGCTTTGTCTGCTTTCTGTTTTAAGAGTGTTTTGTAACTGGTTACATCCACCTTGGCAATTATATTATGGCAATGCCCATAATATGGTTTCCAAAGATCCAATATACCACTGATCCCCAAAGCTGGGAAATCCCATATTACATTTCTCATTGATCACATTGTTCTGGAAAATACAGGATTTTGGAATCAGTATGATGCTAAACAATCATATGCAATATCGCCGGCTGACTTACCGGCCCCACGGCGCTGTTGCGGAAGGGCCGGGCAGACTCGGACCCTTCCGATGGCGGCCGCCATCTTGTTTTCGGCCGAAATCTCGCGAGGCGAGATTTCGGCCGAGAATGCCCTTCCCACGTGGCCGGGCATGACGTCGGGTCCGGGCGGGGCCTGCTGGCCCTATTTAAGGGACAGCAGGCCGGGAAGAAAGCCTGTTCGCCCGGACCTGAAGCTAAGAGCAGACACTCGGCTGTCTGCTCTTGGAGCCTTTCGGCGGCCGCGTGAGGCGGCCGTCATTTCGGGCCTCGTTAGAGGCTTGGGGCACTGCTCGTCGCTCGCTTCGCCCATCCGAGGCTGCCGGTCTGCACATTTGCAAGGACTCTTGGGCAGCAACGGGCTTGCGGCAGGAGTCCCGCGTGAGGCCCCCACCCCCACCCCACGTAACAGGCGGCCGCGTGTTGCGGTCGCCATTTTGAGAGCCTCATCGGAGGCTCGGGGAACGGTTTGGGGGCTTCGGGTCCGGTGTGAAGGCCGTTTGGCTGTTGCCCCCCCCTATTTTGGGGGGGGATCCTTATGGTAGCCCCCTTGGGGACGTGGGGGGCTAGGGTGGGGGCTTGCGTGTGCGGCCCCTCCCGGTTCGTGGCCCCCAAAAAACAATAAGAAATAAAACACAACATAAAATAAAAAAGGAGGACGGTTGGGCCCTCGGTGGCAGCTTCATGCTGCTGCGCTGCCTGTTTGGGCAGAGGCCTTTTGCTGCCCTCTTGGGGCCTGGGGGCCCCAGTTCCCTCAGGTGTAAATTAAGAACCATGGCACATATTAATCATACTCCTAATGAGACTGATGATGGTTGGAACGATGTCATATATTTGTAGGCAAGCATGGACATAGGCAGGAAAAGACCTATTGGTCCCTCTAGTCTGCCCTTGTTCTGTTTCTGTATTTGTCTTGGGATGGCTGTATGTTTGTCCCAGGCATGTTTGAACGCTGTTGCTGTGGATTCAGCTACTGGGTCTGCGGGAAGTTTGTTCCAGGCCTTTACTATTTCAGTAAATCATGGACAAACTTCATTACAGCTATTATTTAACTTAATCAGGCCAGAAAAATATTAACAAGGGAGATCAGAGCAGCAAACAGGAACTACTCTGAATATATCCTAAGATTTTTATTAATATTGCTTCTTCATTGCTTATTAGGCCCCTATGACAATCATTAAGTGTTGTACCACATGATTCTTGACAAATGTATATTTCATTTATGTACCTTGAGAGCATATGCACCAAGACAAATTCCTTGTGTGTCCAATCACACTTGGCCAAGAAAATTCTGTTCTATGGCGTTTTTTCGGGGGGGTGGGGGACTCCTAACCAGGTTTGCCCCCTTCCCCCCCCCCTGGCTCCTAGTGCGAGAGCACAGGCCCCTGGGGCAGCTTTTGCCGGGGCCTGGTGCTTTGGGGGCAGGGGGTTTGACCGCCAACCCTGGCCAGAGGGCCTCCGCCCCTTTTGACGGCTTACCCGTCGGGGCCAGGGAGATTGGGAAAGGGGGCCACCACAGGGTGGGACCCTTTCGCTGCATTGTCCTGGGCTTGCGGCAGAGGGACTTGTTTCCCCCCTTTTTGTATGTATAGCCATGCGTGCGGGAAGGCGGGGCTCCCGTGCCGCTGCAATGTACCCCTGCCCTGAATAGGGCAAGCCCCACCTACGGGGGGGGGGGGGGAAACTGGGCCCAGCCCATTTAATTATAACAACAACTACAACAACAACAATGGGGTTGGTTGATGGACGACCACCCCTGCTCGAGAGCGGCCGCTCTCTTGCTAGGTTTCTCTAAGGGATTCGGGATCCCTTACATGGGGGGTTCGAGCAGGCCTTTCGGTTCAACAACCTCCGGTTGGTTGTGGGACATAACGGCTTGTTCGGTCCGGGACAGCATAAGAGGTGGCCATGGGGAGGGGCCTTGGGCCCTTCCCGGAGCCGCCCTTCATGAATCTTGGGGTCTCCCCATTCAGGGGGGTCCCCTGATAGGTGGGTGATGAATCTAGGTTGATTCACCACTCGTTTTTTCTTAAAAGGGAGTCAGTGAAGGTTTTCTTTCCTGACGAACTTTGTTTGGCCGGCTTCGCCTCCTTGGAGGCGGTCGTGGCCATGGTAATGCAGTGTGGGGATGGAGCCCTTATGGATAAATGCGACATTAAGTCAGCATCCCGGCTCTTCCCTATGCACCCGGACGGCTTCGCGCTGTTGGGCTTCCATTTCATGGGTGTTTTTAAGTGATCGGGGGTTTTACCCACGGGTGGCTCCCTCTCATGCTCTCTTTTGGGAGAGCTCGAGCACCTTCTTGGAGTGGGCGCTCAGGGGGCGCAGCGGCCCGGGCTCGGCGTTCACTACCTTGAGGGTTTCTTGATGGCGGGGACTGCGCGTGCAGAGCACTGCTTTGCTCCAATGCGGGTCTTCGAAGCCCTTTGCGCTCTGTTGGGGGTGCCTTTAGCCTCCACGGGGACCGAGGGCCCCGCCACCGGGATTACCTTCCTCGGTATTGAATTGGACTCAGAGGTGCACTCTTCTAGTTTGCCCCTGGTCAAGTTGGCTCAAATCAGGGATCACCTTGGTATGGTTCTGGGGCTGCGGGAAGGTCACTCTTCGGCAGCTCCGGGACCTAGCTGGGATACTTCATTTTGCCCGCCGGGTCGTGGTGCCGGGCAGGGTTTTTTCTAGGTGGTTATGTACTGCGATGAAGGGGCTCTGTTTGCCCCATTATCGTACCCGCTTATGTGCAGGGGTCAGGGCTGACCTCTGCGTGTGGCGGAGTTCTTAAAACGTTTTAATGGGTTGTCTTTTTGGGAAGCAAGAGCTTCTTTTGGAAGCTGATTTGCAGTTGTGCTCTGGTACGGCATGTACTCGCGCTTTGGGTTGTGTTGGGTGACCAGTGGGCTGGTCTGCGTGGCCTCCTAACGGGGGCCTCTCCTTCGGTTAGGGATTTGACCCTTTTGGTAGCTCTCCCCCTTGATAGTGGCTCTAGAGCTTTGGGGTGAGCGGTTTGGGGGGCAGGACTGTGCATTTTGGTGTGACAGCCTAGTGGTTGTCCGTGTTGTGAACGCCCTGTCCTCCAAAAGGGACAGGGTCATGCGGCTTGTCCGCCAATTATTTTTTGGGCACAGGTCCTTGTCCCTGACCACACTGTTTTTAGCTAGGCATGTCCCCGGGTTAGATAACGGGGTTGTGACGCCTCGGCCCATGGTCAGTTGTCCTGGTTTCGGACCCTGGCCCTGCGGGCACGGTTGTCGCCAGCGGCTTTTCCTGTCCACCTAGGGGCCGGGGGGCTACTGTGCAGTAAAGAGGCGAGGCTTCCTGGGCTGCGGCACTCTTGGGAGTGTCTGGCACCCAGGGGGGGGGGCTTCGCAGCGGGCAGGTGAACTGTTTGGGATGGCAGGCAGTATACGGGCTACCCCTATAGCTGGCCTGCCCCAGTTGTGTACCTGGCCATATTGGTGTCCAGCTTAGGCAGCGTGGCCTTTCGGTTGGGACTATTAGGTCCAGGTTGACCGGCTTCGCCTTGTTTAAGGCGGGGGCGGGGTCATTGGTTTTATGGCGTCTTCCGCAGTGTGACTGTGCGGGAAAGTTGGGCCGGGGCCGCATCGCGGGCCGCCGGGTCAATTTGGTGCCTTCCATCTCATTATTTCAGTAGGTGGGTGCTAGTATGTAGGGTTTGGCCAGGCCACGTATGGATCCCGCCATTCGGGAACGCTCGTTCTCGAGAGGCGCTGCCACTAGTGCGGTAACGGCCTCTCGATACGGAGGATTCGGGAAGTCGCCCGCCGGCGGTCAACGGCCTGTTTTAGGGTACGAACGGCCTGTTGAGGGTCCGGGTAAGATCTTAGGCCAGGTTCCTCCTTTGGTCCCCTTCTCTTCAACCCCGCCAGGACGCGACCGACGGTGTTGCTTGGGGTCAGAGCGCTCCGAGACCACTCAGCAACAAGTTGCCTTCGGGGTGGGGACCCTGCCGTCGTGGCGGCTGGGTCCTGGCTGTCTGGCTGGGGAGACGGGGTGTGCGGTGGGACGGGCGTTTCCACCGCTATTGCTGGGAGGGCGGCATCCCATTGCTGCGCCCAGGTGGTCCTGGGAGGGCGGCATCCCATTGCTGCGCCCAGGAGGTGCTGGGAGGGTGACATCACGTTGCTGCGCCCAGTTTGTCCTGGGCGGACAGCATCCCATTGCTGCGCCCAGGTGGTGTCGGGGGGGCGGCATCCCATTGCTGCGCCCAGTGGGGCTGGGAGGGCGGCATCCCATTGCTGCGCCCAGTCGGTGGCCAGGGGCGGCATCCCATCGTTGCGCTCAGAGGTGTGCTGGGAGGGCGGCATCCCATTGCTGCGCCCAGTTGGTGCTGGGAGGGCGGCATCCCATTGCTGCGCCCAGTTGGGACTGGGAGGGCGGCATCCCATTGCTGCGCCCAGCCGGTGCCGGGGGTCGGCATCCCATTGCTGCGCCTGGATATGTGCTGGGAGGGCGGCATTCCTTGCTGCGCCCAGTTAGTGCTGGGAGGGCGGCATCTCATTGCTGCGCCCAGTTAGTGCCGGGGGCGGCGTCCCATTGCTGTGCCTGGATGTGTGCTGGGAGGGCGGCATCCCATTGCTGCGCCCAGTTGGTGCTGGGAGGGCGGCATCCCATTGCTGCGCCCAGATGGTACTGGGAGGGCTGCATCCCATTGCGGCGCCCAGGTAGTGGGCCTTGCACCGTGGTGGCAAGGACCGGTGTGGGCCTGGGGGTCGTTTTCGATCTGCCAGGTTCGCGAAGCCTGCGGTGGCTTCGCACTGTGCGGCCCTCCACGCAGGTGGTGTGGTCGAGATCCTCTTGGGGGATCGCTGGTGGGTCGCCATTTTCCCTTAGGGCCCTTCACCGGGTTAGACGGGGAGTTAAGGCCAGGGTACGGTAGTCAGAAAGTTAAGCGGGGTGGTGTGGCCCATCCCCGCATCACCATAGATCAGCTGTGGCTTTACCTGGCTGCTGGTCTTCCTCTGTCAGAACTGAGGAACGCCATTTTCCCTTTTGGACCTGCAGTGTCTCTGCGTGAGCTGGCGCGGATAGAGGGGGGAGTCGGGGGGCCAAGATAGAGATCTGACCCCCGCTCCGTGGCAGGTTAGGGGCGGAACTCTGGGTGGTTTCAGCAACAGCGTGTTCTCCCTTGGGCATCTTTGGGGATGATTGACAGGTTCTCTCCAAGCCCATGGTGGGTGCTACCTGCGCACTTGGGGGGAACCTGTCTTTGGGTCCCGCTATTGAAGTCCCAGGGTAGGGGTGAGCCGGCGGGACCCCCCTCATGCGAGGGCATGGCAGGGTCTCAGGTGAGGGAGAGGTCCCTCACCTGGACCAGTATCGACTACGCCCATAGTTGCCCAGGAATGTTGACCTTTTACGTCATTTCCGCCCCGGAAGTATTTGTTTGACCCTGCAGGTCCACTGTTTCCGGGTCATAGTTGAGTATGTTGATTTATGCAAATTTATGCTAATCCATGCTAATTTAATTAATAAATTATGCAAATTTATTATAATAAAAATGACCCAAGTTTAAATCCAGCTCTTGTGTCCGAGTCGTTACTCCGTCTCTTCTGCAATATCGCCGGCTGACTTACCGGCCCCACGGCGCTGTTGCGGAAGGGCCGGGCAGACTCGGACCCTTCCGATGGCGGCCGCCATCTTGTTTTCGGCCGAAATCTCGCGAGGCGAGATTTCGGCCGAGAATGCCCTTCCCACGTGGCCGGGCATGACGTCGGGTCCGGGCGGGGCCTGCTGGCCCTATTTAAGGGACAGCAGGCTGGGAAGAAAGCCTGTTCGCCCGGACCTGAAGCTAAGAGCAGACACCCACCCGCCCTTCCCTATTTTGCAGTGTGCCTAGTGGGTCGCCTTCGGGGGCCGAATGGGAATTTTTTGCAGCCTCGCCCATTAGGTCAGGCTGTTTTTTCGCCCATTCCACACTGGGGAGATGGATGTGCGGTTAAGGGGTGTTTGTGTTTAATTAGGTTAATTGGCTTACCTCTGGTCATTGGGTAGGCAGGTTAGGGGCGGAAATCTGGGTGGTTTCAGCAACTGCGCGTTCTCCCTTGGGCATCTTTGGGGATGATTGACAGGTTCTCTCCAAGCCCATGGTGGGTGCTACCTGCGCACTTGGGGGGAACCTGTCTTTGGGTCCCGCTATTGAAGTCCCAGGGTAGGGGTGAGCCGGCGGGACCCCCCTCATGCGAGGGCATGGCAGGGTCTCAGGTGAGGGAGAGGTCCCTCACCTGGACCAGCATCGACTACGCCCATAGTTGCCCAGGAATGTTGACCTTTTACGTCATTTCCGCCCCGGAAGTATTTGTTTGACCCTGCAGGTCCACTGTTTCCGGGTCATAGTTGAGTATGTTGATTTATGCAAATTTATGCTAATCCATGCTAATTTAATTAATAAATTATGCAAATTTATTATAATAAAAATGACCCAAGTTTAAATCCAGCTCTTGTGTCCGAGTCGTTACTCCGTCTCTTCTGCAATATAAAATCTATATGGATTGTGGCTTTTTAACTTGGTATTAAATGTTTTCAGATTCCAACAATCAGTTAAATTTTGATTCATTAAAGACACTTATTTATAGCAACACAATGACTGAAATAGATGTTCAGTTAAGATAGCATCATTCTCCTCTTCAGTTGCCAAATATTTTTGGAGGGCAAAGTCTGCTACTTAAGACTTCCTCCAGATTTAATATTTTGGTCTTGGGAATTATGCCAGCTTTTGCTATATTAATCAAAGGATATGTGAGAAGAAAAAAAATATGGTAACCCACAGCCTGGTCAAAGAAGCCAATAATCCATTCAAAACTCTGCATGTCACAACCCAATGCAGGCAGCCATTGTACAGTATGTCTTAATTTTTTTTCATCCATGTTCCTATTGTTCTACACATTTAACACATTTAACACATTAATACACCACACACACCAAGATACACCTATTCCTTATATAATGGTCCATACATATGATAGCCAACTCAGGAAATATTATTCATGCATGCCTCACTTACCACCAAATTCAGCAACCATTCTTCAGTGCTCTAGTCAAAGAAAGCACCGCATAATCCAAGCCTACAGTACTCTCCTTATTAATCAACAAAGATACTATAAACGTTGCCATATTTCTCAATGAGGGTAGAACAAGAAGCAATGGGTGGAAACTAAACAAAGAGAGAAGCAATTTAGAATTAAGGAGAAATTTCCAGACAGTTAGAATAATTAAACAGTGGAATAGCTTGCTTCCAGAAGTTATGAATGCTCCAACACTGGAAGTTTTTAAGAAGATGTTGGATAATCTGTCTGAAATAGTGTAGGGTTTCCTGCCTAAGCAGGGAGTTGGACTAGAAGACCTCCAAGGTCCCTTCCAACTCTGTTGTTGTTGTTGTTGTTGTTGTTGTTGTTGTTGTTGTTATTATTATTATTATTATTATTATTATTATTATTATTACCTTTTGCAGAGCAAAATGTTAGTCTGCACACATGCTGCCTGGCATAAAGCCACACTGCACTTCCATTTTCTATCATTTCGATCAGATCTTCTCAGCACATTTAACTCACCCTGCTAAAATTTCTACATTTCACTGTTGCTTAACTTTACCTTTATAAAGAGAAATGATGACAGTAGTTTTCCAAACATTAGGCACAGATCTAGTTTTCACATACGCTTTCACCAGATCCCACAGCTAATTCAAAAGACAACTACATTCCTATTATATTTTCCCTGTTGCACCATCTACACCTGAAGTGTTACCATTTTTCAATATCCTCATCTAAGTTATGACTTCCTTTTCATCATTATTTTTTTCTTGAGCCCTACCATTTATAGCATGAATTTCCCTTCTGCTGTTTCATATCACTTCCACAGAAATGTTTAAACTCTTCCCAACGGTCTACAGAGTCTACGGAGAGGGGCGGCAAATCTAATAAATAAATAAATAAATTCCTTCAATTTGATTTCACCTCAAAGATAATTTTATTTTTTATTCCATTCATTTTGCTGGAGGCTTTTATCTCTTTACCCATCTCCAAATTGTTCTAAACTGTTCTGCAATTTCCCTCTTAACTGTTCCTTGCTCGTTGCAACTACTGTATTCTTTTTCTCTCTCCTTCATTATTTTTCTCTCATCTGATTTTCTGCAGCATTTTAGTGTATTTTCTCTAATTTACAACCTTTCCCCCCCCACTTCATTGTTCCACCTAGTATCGTTTATCATACTTCCCATTAGATTAACTCTACACACACCTCTGGTACTCTATAACATCTTGTCAGTCTCTCCCAAGCAGTTTCCAAATTCTTTTTTAAAACATTTTTCAATCCTGTGTCATTGAGAGTTTAATCTATCTTTTAATATGTTTCTCTCCTTGTAGTTGTTTGACGTTCAATCTAGATTCTTTCATTTATTTATTTTATTCTATATTCACTCCCCCAAAAAACAGATGATCTGTTTTTAGAAAGTGTTACTTTCCATATGTACAATCTCTCATATTCATCCTTGTATCTTTTACAAATTTTCTTAATATTCATAAAAACAATTGTTCATGTTTCCTAACAGTCAGCTTCCCAACACTGGGAAGTCCATATTAACTGTTGCACATGTTCCTCCATATTCACACATAACCCTTCTACTATTACTATTTCTTAGGATGTAGCATGCAATGGTTAACACCCTCTGAATTCCTATTTTGTACAGTGTCACAACAATATAGAATGCACCAATTCATGCTTTCTTACATTCATATCAACTCCTTCATTCATAATTAAATCTACATCTCCATTTCCTTGTGTGTATTCATCACCTCTTCTGCTCAAGATCAGCCATCTCCATTCATTTCTGTTATATTTTTCTCCTTTCTCTCGGATCCCCAAATATATGACACACATCTATTTTCCCCTTTCCTTTCATTGTTAATTCCTGTTTTTGCTACCTCTTC
Source organism: Erythrolamprus reginae (assembly GCF_031021105.1). NCBI lineage: Eukaryota > Metazoa > Chordata > Lepidosauria > Squamata > Dipsadidae > Erythrolamprus > Erythrolamprus reginae. The sequence continues at coordinate 142,022,476 of NC_091951.1, forward strand.
CCTTCCATTCCAAGTCACAACCTTCCATTTGCTACAACCATCACCATGTGGGTCCATAGATGCTGATCTGTGTTGCTTATGACTTTGATCACCTAAATATCTTTAATCAGTAGCTTTAATAACGTCCTTGTCACTTGTAACATGCTCTGCTAAAGACAGTGTCGCTCAATTGTGATGGACTTTGTTCAGTATACTATAAGGACAACAAAACATAGTTTTACTCCAAGTATGCTTAGATCCAGTACAAACTAAATTCTCTGCTTTGGAGAATATCTTGCAAGCCAACATATTGTTGCTGTCTTCCTACCAATAAGGAGGCCTTTGAAGTAAACCAACACATAATGCAATTTCATCTGTCATCATGTTTACTTATATAAATAATTCTAGACATTAAACAGGGCCAGTAGGCATTCATAACAAAATATAAATGATGATACAGTTTAGAGATTTGTGTGAAACAGTTATAGACAAAAGGAAGCAGGGGATTGATTCTGGGATACATTAGAGAAGATTTTAAAACAACCATCTCAATTCTCTTATGTTTTTTTTTTAAAAAAACTGTTCTTTGAATGGGTATCTATATTCAATTGCAGCACTCACTTTGTATGTCAACTTTCCAAATACCTCTATCAGTTTGAAAAAGTTGCTTATCCTTGTCCTGAACCAATGGAATCAGCATCTTTGTCATTCAATATTAGGGATCATAATACATACATAAAATCTTATCTAGTCTTATTTGAGAGAATAAGCATATTTGGTAAACATGGATAGGATTGATCAAATTCTTTAAATTAAAAAAAATGGCATACTTGATAATACTTCATACTCTTTTTATAGGTCTAGTATAGTTCCTGCAACTATATATTTAATAATGCCAAAGTAGAAAGGATTTGATCTTGGCAAGATCTGTTTTAATTGCAGGAGACAATATGAGAAAAAGGGTTGCATATTTCATGTCCTTTCAGCCAGCCCTTGCATGAACAATGAGATAAAATGTTTTTTTAAGTTTAGACCACATAAGAAGACAGGTTGTCTAGCACAACAACATATTTTTCTTTCAGAGAAGAAGCTTAAATACAATATGTGCATTACATCTTCTTTAGAGAAGAAATGAGCATTAATTATCACAAAGAATAAGGCAAGGCTTTTATCAAATGAAAGATCAGAGAAAGGCTTCTTTCCAAACAAATGAGCTTCTTACTGTTTTATTTATTTTAGTTAGAAAACATGATAAGGAAAACAAATACATTTATTCTTGTCATAGGTTCAAAAATGCAATTTGTCAAGAACTATCCCTATCGTTTGACAGAGTAAGGCAGTTGCCAAGCAATGAGAAGATGTCTGAATATACAGTCAGCTATTTTTAACACATTTTTTACTCACTGGCTGTATTGAGCAATTTTCTGAGTATGAACCATAAACAAACACCAAAGACCTGGGTTTGAATAATTGCAATAAGCTTAAAAAACAAAGGGCAGTCAAATCTTTGCATAAAAGGCAATTTAAAAATCTTTTATTGACCAAGAAAGTGTGTTTTCTGAACATGGTCCTACTTACCTTTTACACCAGCCTTTTATTCAGTTGTATTGGATTGTGGAAGTATGATTTAAAATAAAATTTTATCTTCAACATTTGCGTGTCCTCCCATCTTCTGGATCAGTGTTTCTCAACGTTGACAACTTCAAGCTGTGTGGACTTCAATTCCTAAAGTTGCCAAAATTGAGAAACACTGTCATGGACAGATTTTGTATATGAAATGAGAGACATCATCCTGACCTTTACTTCAGGCTGGCCTTTTTTGAGCAATGTTGAGGAAAAAAGATTTCATTTATTAAGATATTTTACCAAGCTCATTTTGTGGCCATAAAGTTGTGTTTAACCCTGCTGTTCTTTTCTAGAAAACTCCCTAATCTTATGTTCCCGGGTCTATTTGACCCGGACTGAAAATTGATCATTTAGGTACTTATATTTGGTCTTTTTGAAAGCTTTTTTCACCTGGAAACAAGTTTGAACATTTCTGCACACAATGGAATGGACATTGAACTGAAAAAATTATTTTTGTGATTTTTTTTTAGGTTTATTGATAATTTTGCCTGCAAAATGCATTCTATTTTACTAAAGTTGGTGTGGGATTGGCAGCTTGAACATTTCTGAACATAATGATATGAAAATTGAACTGGAAAAATTGATGGATATTGGTTTATTTTGCTGATGAAATGCGTGCCCCCTGTTTTTGTGAAATATTTTTCAATTTATGGATAATTTTGCTTGCAAAATGCATTCTATTTTACTAAAGTTGGTGTGGGATTGGTAGATTGAACATTTCTGAACATAATGATATGAAAATTGAACTGGAGACTTCCGGTTTTTGGCATCAAGCTGTTACCAGGCAGCCTTCCCTTTCTCCAGGGGTTGTCCTGGCCTTTCGTGTGTTTTTTGGTGCTTAACGGCGATCACTGACCTGGAGAGATGGTGATTTAATAGAGGAACTCCTTGTGTACCTGAGGGAGGTCGGCAGACCCACCGGGAAGCAGGGGAAACCCTTTTTGCCAGCGCACGAAGAACCGATCTGCAGATCGGCCTGAAGCTGTGACGCTCCGACTCCATTAAGGAAGCTGTGAGAAGGCGGCGGTGAAAGCTTTGGAGTGAAATAAGTGAAGAGATTCCTTTTGATCGATCGTTGTTTGTGGATAATAGCAGATGAAAGACCCCCTGTTGTGTCCTTTGTATTGTTAAGGAAGAGTGCCAAAACCTTTGAGAAAAGCGGCGACTGCGATCCTTAATTGGCTGATGGCGGCAGAGAACAAACAAGACTAGGCAGATCGAGCAGATGTGATTTAAAACCTTATACCAACTGAACTTTTTCTGCTGGACTCTGTTTGTGATTTTGCAGTGAAAGATTGGAAACAACGTGTGATACACAACATTTGGGGGTGAGAAAGTTTTGGATGTCTTGATGGTAAGAGGAAGTTTTGGACAGATTTAAGTGGATTAGAACGAAATGAGTCGGTGACAAGCCACAAAAATCGGAGGTTTTTATATACTTAATCTTTTTCCTTTTTTTAACCCTCTCTTTCATCTCCCCTCTGTCTAACCCCACTACTTCACCTCACTTTTGATTGCATATTGACTTTGCATTGTTGTTCCAGTTGTCAGAAAACAAACAAAAAATCTACAAACTTTGAACTTTGATTCCCTATTAACTCTACAACGCTGTTCCCTTACTGATAGACTGTCAGAGATTGTCAGAGACTTCCTTAATCATAGAGACTCTCAGAGACTGATCTGTGAACTGTGACTCAGCGCTATTGCATCAGCCCAAGAAGAGAGAAAAAGAAAAGGAAAGAAAAACATCCCTCAATATTATCTGCTCCTTATTAATTTCCTTCCCACTCCTGAATATTCCTGTCTACTGTTACTCTCCTTTTTCCAGTTACAGTTATCTTTCTTTTTTGAATACTCTATATGTGATTTGTTGCAATGTTGAGAATAACCCCTTGATTGTTTGATTTTTGAAAACATTCTACATTGATATATTGCCATTACATCTTTATACTGTCATTGATAATACTTTATACTGTTATATTATCATCACTACTAGAGATCTATTGAATCTATGAATTAATTGGATTACTGAGCTAGATTTACTTACGGATTTATATCTAAACTAATAATTTATTTATTGACCTATATACATATATGCTGATGTGTTAACCTATCTACTTATTATATACTTATTCACCTATCTATCAATATAAACACTACAATTTGTCAAACAACTGTAGTTAACTATTGTAACTATTAATTATTATATATTAATTGAAAGTTATTTTTCATTACCTATTACTTACTCAATTCTTCTAACTTACTCTAACCTTCTTGAATACCCATATCTAGAATATTAATAATACTTATTAGATATTGATATAGAACTGTATATTGACATTTTTGAGCCTTAAGAATTGGATTATAGAGCCTATTATAATATTATTATAAACTATCCTACTATAAGTTTACTATAAGTTATTCTATTAAGATTAATATAAATCAATAGTATCGAACATCTTGAGTATAAGCTAAACTCATATTTCTGTATCTCTTACTATACCCTATCTGACTTTCCCATAAATATTCAAAATGTCATCTACTAATACAAATACAAGTACCAAAGCTTGGAAGAAGGCAGCACCTCAATCTTCAACCCCGACCATCCAGCGTAACTTAGAAAACTCTTCTACTGACAAAACATCAGCTGTACAATCAGACCAATCTGCACCCATCACCCTAGCTTCCCTACAAGAGATAATGATTAATATGCAGAAATCAATGGATCGGAAGTATGAATTAATGATGGAAAATATGGGTGCAATGAAGGAAGATATCAAGGAAGAGATCAAGAAAATTGACGATCGTGTTGGACAGCTTGATGAGAAGATAGTGATGATGCATGGAACCCTCACACAGAATGATGAAAAAATTCAAAAAATTGAGGAACAAAATGATAGAATGGAAACCAGGTTGCAATACGCAGAAAGTAGAACAGAATACATCAATAAAAATCTGGAAGAGGCCATTTTAAATCTTGAGCTTGAAAAATCAGCATTCTTCTTGAGGTTCCAGAATATTAACGAATCAAGTGAAGAGAACCTGCCTCAGATTATGTCAGAAATTCTTGCACCCATCACAAATAAAACCCCACAGGAAATGTATCAACAAATGGATGAAATTTACATATTATCTACAAGTTACGCAAAAAGAAATCGCCTACCCAGGGAAGTACATATTAGATTCACTAAGCATACTATAAGAGATGAAATCTACAATATGTCAAAGGAAAATCCTCCATCATATAAAGGAAAAGAGATCATAGTCCTTCGTCAAGTTCCTAGACGAGTGTGTGAAAAGCGGAAACCCTATCAAACCCTAGCTAATAAACTCAACAGAAACAAGATACCATTTAGATGGCTGACACCTGAGGGCATGCTTATCTCCTTAATTGACAAAAAATACAAAATAACTTCGATAGAAGATGCAAGAGACTTTTACGATCAAGTCATCAAAAAGGTAGATGAGGAATGTATTAGGGAGCAATAATCAAAAGATAAATCTAGCCTGGATGAAATCAGCTCTGAAGACACTCTCGCAGATAAGGAAACTGGATTTAAATTAACGGAAGAATATGGCAGAGACGGCCCAACAACAAGATCTCAAGCGGAGGCGAGAAAGGAGAAAAGAAGAGAACCAGCAAACTAACTTACATCACAAAAAACCCTTACCGAATAATGAAATAAGACTATTCTCTATCAATATCAACGGCCTCAACTCTCCTAGTAAAAGGAAAAAAACATTCTACAAAATTGAACAACAAAAAGCAGATATAATCTGTCTCCAAGAAACGCATGTAAAAAAACAAGACCAATTAATCTTAAACCATCCCAAGCTTGGAGAAATCTTCTCATCCCTTGCTGAAGTCAAGAAAAGAGGAGGAGTACTATACATTAAACCTAAACTTAACCCTAAACTAATTTACACAGATGACAACGGACAGATATTAATAGTACAAATTACATCAGGAACAAAAAAAATACATATAATCGCAATCTATGCTCCCACAATAAATCAATCCACTTTTTATGCAAAGCTACATCAAAAAATCACGGAATTAAACTTAACAAATATAATAATAACAGTCGATTTCAATGCAATATTAGACAGGAAAAAGGATCATAAAAGCACTAAGCAAATGAAAAAGAGAAAACAACTACTGACAACTTTTGAACAACTTACAACTGAATTAGCGCTAAAAGACATATGGCGTCACTTTAATCCAAACAATAGACAATACACTTTTTTCTCTTTTCCTCACAAGTCATGGTCCCGCATTGATATGGCCTGGGCTGATTTAGAATTTATCAATGAAGTAACAGACATACAAATACTTCCAAACTCCTGGGCAGATCATAACCCCATATTGTTGAAATGGAGAGACTCAACTAATAAGCATTCAAGACGATGGACTATGAACCAAACAATATTTAAAGAAGAAAACTTTCAAAAAATGTTAAAACAACAATTGGGTGAGTTTCTCCAAATTAACAATGATGGTAACACTTCCACACAAAACCTATGGGACACAATGAAAGCCTATGTGCGAGGAACCTATATTGCATACCAAAATAAAAAGAAAAAACAGAAACAAAACAGCCTATCCACACTAAAAATAAAACTTCAGAACCTCGAAAAAACCCTACAAATGAAACCAGACAACGCCGAAATTTTAGGAGAATTGAATATTACAAAACATTACATAAACCTGCAAACTCAAGAAGAACTCTCACATAAATTAAGGATTGCCAAACAAAAGCACTTTGAATTTGCAAACAAACCTGGGCGATGGTTAGCCTCAAAACTTGCTCACCAAAAAGCAGATAAAATTATAGAGGCATTATATGATCATACAGATGCTTTAAAAACAACACTCAGCGATAAAAAACAAATAATTAAATCTTTCTTTGAGGAATTATATAAAAAAGATGACGTAAATGAACAATTAATAAATAATCTATTCAAGAACTTAGAAAATACAGAAAAAATAAATAAGGAAGATCAGGATATGCTAAATGACAAAATAACATCAATGGAACTAACTAATGCAATTACAAAACAAAAAAATAATAAAACCCCGGGCACAGACGGTACACCTGCCGAATTCTACAAACAATTTCAAGAAATTCTGGAGCCTATAATGTTACCCCTTGTTAATGAAATTCTCGAGGGTTCAAAACTTCCTTCCTCCTGGAACGAGGCCTACATAACTTTAATACCTAAAGATACACAAAATAGAGCTCACATTCAAAATTATCGTCCAATATCCCTGCTTAACTCAGATTATAAAATCTTTGCATCCATCATAGCCGAAAGATTTAAACGAATATTAACTGTTAGAATACATACAGACCAAAATGGCTTCCTTCCGGCAAGAAACATAACAACAAACACAAGGATTATTTTGGACTCTTTAGAATACTACGATAAAAACATAGATAAACCAGTAGCATTCCTATTCGTAGATCTACAGAAAGCTTTTGATAGTTTATACTGGCAATTCTTTACAACACAAATAGCGTCAATGCAATTTGGTAATAAATTTACAGAACTCATTAAAACTATATACTCAATACAAACAGCCAAAATACTGATAAACAATGATATGACAGAAACAATAAGTATAAAAAAAGGAGTGAGGCAGGGCTGTCCCTTAGTCCCCCTGATCTTTATCTTTGCACTAGAAGTTCTACTAAATAAAATAAGACACAACAAGGAAATCCAAGGATTAAAAATTAAAAATGAACACTATGAACTTCAAGCTTTTGCTGATGACATGGTGTTCATTGTACAAGACCCCTTAAAATCTGCAACTATCCTAATTAATGAAATAAATAAATTGGAGAGATTGCTGGATTAAAAATTAATAGAGAAAAAACAAAAATGATAACAAAAAATATGACAAAACAGCAGATATCGAAATTAGAAGAATCCACTAAAATAAAAACCGCCAAAAAAGTTAAATACTTAGGATTATGGATTACCGCAAATTGCAGCACTATCAAGAAAGACAATTATGATAAACTAATCAATGAAATGGATAAAGATTTTTGCAGATGGTCGAAACTCCCACTCTCTATAATGGGGAAAATTGCTGTAATTAAAAGCAATATACTTCCTAGATTTCTATACCTTTTCCAAACTGCACCCATTAAACTAAACAGGACCTTTTTCAAAAACCTACACAAAAAAATTCGCAAATTCATATGGACAAAAAAAAGGCCAGGATAAAACTTTTTTTTTTTCAATTTTTTTTATTATTTTTCATAAAACAGACATACAGACATACAAACATTAAACATAAAATGGGGATGTATTTCCCCGCTTCTTTTGAAAGTATACATTCAAATAGAAAAAAGAATACATAATCAAACATTTGTTAAATGTTAAAAAGTCTAGTAAAAAATTTCCAAATCTTAAATGCAATATTAGTACGGTATAAGTAAAAATGCTTAATATATTATTTATGTGTAATATATTCATCTAATCAAACATTCAAACAAATCTCAATTACTTCTGTTCTCTGTGTTATTATATTTTTAAATTTTTTTTTTTAGTTTCTATAATAATAACAGCAATAGTAATAACAACATATATTGGATTTTGAATTTTGATTTTTTTATTTTTCTTTTGACAACTGAATAGTTATAATTTAAGGGTAATTGTTAATAAAACAGATTGAATAGATTTGGAATTTACAGAAATTTTCTCCCTTTCACCACATACAAATTTAGATTGATTTAAATTAATTCGAATTTTAAACAGTGGATTCAAATTTGACAATGTCAACTTCTTCAACGGTTGTTAAAACGGTTAAAAAACAAACCACAGCAACAATCTCTTCTCCACAAGTGTCCCCGCGTCCTTCCCCGACGCACCAGGCCTCAGCTATGTCTTCCAAGGATAAAGAAAAAGACAAAACAACGCAGCCCAACTTTGCAACATTACAAGAAACTTTAAATAATATGCAGGACTTTATCTTTAAATCTCTAGAGAATGCCACCCAACAAAGAGAGTCTATAAAAGAGGATGCAACACAACAAAGGGAAGCTATAAAAGCAGACTTGGCAGAATTTAAAAAGGAGATGGCCCAACTGAAAGTTGATATGGGCGAGGTGAAAGACCAGATAAAGGTGATCCAACAAACACTACAAGAAAGTGATGATCGAGTGAAAAAGGTTGAAGAGAAATCCGACAAAAACGCAAAAAGAATTGATTATCTCGAAGGGAGAGCTGATGTAAGACACAGAAGACATGATGAATCAATTATTCAGCTGGAGATGCAACGTGCTTCGTATGGACTACGATTTCAGAACATGAAAGAGGAAAAAGATGAAGATTTAAAAATGACTATGGCGGAAACGATTGGAGGAATACTCCAGGAGGATCCTGCTGCGCTAGTGAAAGAAATCGATGAAGTTTACAGGACTTCGAATAGTTACATCCGTCGCCACAATCTTCCAAGAGAGATTCATATCAAATTCACCAGGAAAACTTTGCGAGATGACATACTCCATTGGGCAAGAAACTCCAAACTCCAACATCAAGGAGTGGAAATAAAATATTAAAACAAGTTCCAAGAAGTGTCAGAGAGAGCAGAAGAGATTACCAGTTTCTTACCAGAATTTTGATCAAAGAAAATATAACCTATCGTTGGTTAATCCCACAAGGTCTTTCTCTGACATGGCGTTCTACAAGATACAAGCTGGAAAATGTAGAACAAGCTAGGTATTTCTTTGAAAATAGTGGCATCAGCCACATGGACTTTTCAGATAAACAGCAAGAGGCTCAACAACAACCAGCACAACAGCAACCAGGGGAGATACTAGCAATCCAACAAGAAGAACTATTGGGGGCCACTGCTCAAGTAATAGAGCAGGACCAAGGTGCTATAAGAAGAGTTCAGCCTCAGCGAGAAACCAAAAAACCCACTAAATGACAACAACTAAAGATCTAAAGATCTTTTCGGTAAATGTTAACGGACTTAATGAACCAAGGAAAAGGAAACAAATCTTCTCTAAAATCAGAAATCAAAATGCTCAAATTGCAATATTACAAGAAGTACATATCAAAAAAGATAACCAAAAATTATTGTTGAATCCCAAAATTGGAAAAATGTATGCTGCATTAGCAGATCAAAAAAAAAGAGGTGTGGTGATGTATGTAGAGAATTCTATAAATTCCAAACAGATATATAAGGATAATGATGGTAGAATACTGATTGTACAAGTTGATATTGAAGGCCAGGATAAAACTTAAGGACCTACAAGACCATAGGTCAAGGGGTGGATTTGGGTTACCAAACATGGAACTATACTACCATGCTTCAATTGTAAACCTACTGAAAGAATGGATAATACTTAAAAATTCTAGAATATTAACACTTGAAGGCTATCTGTCCATCCATTACCCTGGGGGGGAATTATTGACCCCCTCAGAGAGGGTCCGCAACTTGGGCATCCTCCTCGATCCACAGCTCATATTAGAACAACATCTCTCAGCTGTGGCGAGGGGGGCGTTTGCCCAGGTTCGCCTGGTGCACCAGTTGCGGCCCTATCTGGACCGGGACTCATTGCTCACAGTCACTCATGCCCTCATCACCTCGAGGTTCGACTACTGTAATGCTCTCTACATGGGGCTACCTTTGAAAAGTGTTTGGAAACTTCAGATCGTGCAAAATGCAGCTGCGAGAGCAGTCATAGGCTTACCTAGGTATGCCCATGTTTCATCATCACTCCGCAGTCTGCATTGGCTGCCGATCAGTTTCCGGTCACAATTCAAAGTGTTGGTTATGACCTTTAAAGCCCTTCATGGCATTGGACCAGAATATCTCCGAGACCGCCTCCTGCCGCACGAATCCCAGCGACCGATTAGGTCCCACAGAGTGGGCCTTCTCTGGGTCCCGTCAACTAAACAATGTCGGTTGGCGGGCCCCAGGGGAAGAGCCTTCTCTGTGGCGGCACCGGCCCTCTGGAACCAACTCCCCCCGGAGATTGGGACTGCCCCTACTCTTCCTGCCTTCCGTAAACTCCTTAAAACCCACCTTTGCCGTCAGGCATGGGGGAACTGAAACATCTCCCCCTGGGCATGTTTAATTTATGCATGGTATGTCTGTGTGTGCGTCTGTTAGCATATGGGGTTTTTAAAATATTTAAATATTTTTAAATTTGTCTGTTTACTTATGATTTGTTTCTACATGTTGTGAGCCGCCCCGAGTCTTCGGAGAGGGGCGGCATACAAATCTAAGTAATAAATAAGTAATAAATAAATAATCCATATTATTACAGCCGCACGGATTTTATATGCACAATTTTGGAAGCAAGAAAAAAACCCAACTACTCTATCACTCTTGATTAAAATAATGGAATGCGCAGAAATGTCCAAACTAACAATGGAACTGCAAAACAAGGATGAGACAGATTTCTACAAAGCTTGGGATAAATGGTACCTCTGGTTAAAAAAAAAAGGAATTATCTAAAAATTATTCATCAAGAAAAATATCCAACAAAAACAACTTGAAAAAATAGCAATTTACATCACAAATCATAACATCAAATTGAAACAACAAACTGTAAACATCGATCGATAAGAACTCCAACTTTACAAAGAAAATAAACCTAAATCAATTATATATATTGGCACTAAAAACTACATTCAAAACATATCGATAAAGCCTTAGGGTAAAACACACCAACTACGAGCCCAAACTACAGGCCGCAAATCATGAAAGACCCAGCTCTAACGCTGGTTTTCACTTCTCTATCCCCCCCTCCTTCTTTTCCCTATCCCTCTTCCTTCTATATCTAATTCCCTCCCTTCATAACCCCCTTCTCCCACTCCCCAATTACTATATAAGTAGAGTGTAAATGTTAAAATGTACAATATGTATATCTCTTTTGTCTTTCTGTATTTGGTTTTTATTGTATATACAGTGATCCCCCGCTCGTTGCGAGGGTTCCATTCCAGGACCCCCCCGCAACGAGCAGGTTTTCGCGAAGTAGCGCTGCGGAAGTAAAAACACCATCTGCGCATGTGCAGATGGTGTTTTTACTTCCGCAGCGCTAGCGAGGAGCCGAAGATTGGGGGCGGCGCGGCTGTTTTAAAACGTTGCCGCCGGCATGGGGGGATTGCCAGCACCCCCCGGACCCCCAACCCGGGTTTGGGGGGCTGCTAGGAAGCCCCCCATGCCGGCAGCGACGTTTTAAAACAGCCACGCCGCCCCCAATCTTCGGCTCCTCGCTAGCGGGCAGGCAGGCGGCGGACAAGCCGTTCGCTGGTGCCGCTCGCTCGCGCTTCCCAGCTGAGTCCTGAAGCGAATTCGCTTCAGGACTCAGGTGGAAAGCGGCGAGAATGAACGGCGTGGGCGCGGGACGCGCGAGCGGGCGGCGGACAAGCCGTTCGCTAGCGCTCGCTCTCGCTGCTTTCCAGCTGAGTCCTGAAGCGAATTCGCTTCAGGACTCAGGTGGGAAGCGGCGAGAATGAACGGCGTGGGCGGGCGAAGGGCGGGCGGCAGCGAGGAGTTTGCGTGGGCGGTGGGGAAACTCCTTGCTGATGCCCGCCGCTCGCCCTCCCGCCAGCAAGAGGGGGAAGACCCAGGGAAGCCGCCCATCAGCTGATCTACCGGGCGCCATCTACGCATGCGTGCCCATAGAAAAAAAGGGCACGCATGCACAGATGGTGTTTTGACTTCCGGGTTCAAAAATCGCAAATTACCCTGTTCGCAATGGTCGGGGACGCAATAACCGGGGGATCACTGTATTTAATAAATTTATTTTCAAAAAAGAAAAGAAAATTGAACTGGAAAAATTGATGCATACTTGTTTATTTTGCACATAAAAGTCTCTCCCCCCATGTTCAATTATTTCAAGGCCGAGGGGGTGGTGGCCCTTATGTGGCAAAAATAAACAAATAAGAATCATTTTTTTCAGTTCATTTCTATTTTTCTTATGTTCAGGATTGTTCAATTTAGTATATCAAAACTTTTGGGGGGAAATTCTTTAGAGATTTGTAGCCTAAAAAAAATATAAATTGACATGAAATTCAGAAAAAAATGGGGGGAGGGGCTTTTTGATGAAAATAAAAATATAAGTCTCAATTTTTTCAGTTCAATTTTCATATCATTACGTTAATAAATGTTCAAACTAGTTTCCCAGTCGAAAAAGTTTTCAAAAAGACCAAATTCAAGTACCTAAAAAAAATAATTTTGGTCCGGGTCGTATACGACTCGAAACAGAGTCAACGTGATTTTTTTCTTTGCCCAGAAAAAAATTATCCCCCAACCCCACAAATATTTTTATGATGATCAGCCATTGTAAAATGAATAAATGAATGCCTAAGATATTAAAAATATTTCGGATTTGGAGCCTAAAAAAATATAAAGTGAAAATGGTTGCAAGCAGCCAAGGGGGGGGGGCTTATTTCTGATTTTAAAAAACCAATAAGAATCATTTCTTTCAGTTCATTTATATTTTTCTTATATTCAGAAATGTTCAAACTACCAATCCCACACCAACTTTAGTAAAATTGAACACATTTTGCAAGCAAAACTACCCATAAATTGAAAAATATTTCACAAAAACAGGGGGGCACGCATTCTATCAGCAAAATAAACCAATAAGAATTACTTTTTTCATTTCAATTTTCATATCATTGTGTGCAGAAATGTTCAGACTACTTTCCAAGTGAAAAAAGTATTCAAATTGACCAAACATAAGCACTTCAAATGAAGAGTTTTCGGTCCGGGTCAGGGTGACCCGGGAACACAACAAGTATGACTTTTTTTTCAGCAAGAAACCCCCCATCCCCTCAAAAAAATTCTCATAGAGAGAACCCCTGAAATGATGAAAAGTCATAAAATTTCAAGTTTCAGATATGTAGGAATTTTTTTTTACAGGGACTCAAACTTTGATTTCGGGTCTCACAGACCCGAAAAGAACAGCTTAAATGGGTACAATTTTATTCTTTCCTACATGAAAAGCTACACTATTATAAATACTTTAGTTGTGGTTCACTCATGTCCTGCACAAATAATCATGGACTCTGAGGACGCAGAGACTGTGTAGGTGCGGCACAGATGTCCTGTTTTCCTGGCACCTGAGATTGACAGTGAAGAAAATGAGAGCCCAGGGTCAGAACAACAAGGGCCTTCTGCACTTCCTGGGATGAGTTAATCAGCACTTTCTGAGAGGAATGACTTTGCATTACTTGTGCAGAAGAGGAGGAGTCTCTTCTGGATGCCAGAGTTTGCAGGGCAACTAGGAGACATGATTGGTTGCCGCACGAATCCCAGCGACCAATTAGGTCCCACAGAGTTGGCCTTCTCCGGGTCCCGTCAACTAAACAATGTCGTTTGGCGGGACCCAGGGGAAGAGCCTTCTCTGTGGCGGCCCCGACCCTTTGGAATCAACTCCCCCCAGATATCAGAGTTGCCCCCACCCTCCTAGCCTTTCGTAAGCTCCTTAAAACCCACCTCTGTCGTCAGGCATGGGGGAATTGACATGTTCCTTCCCCCTAGGCTTATAAAATTTGTGTATGGTATGCTAGTGTGTATGATTGGTTTTTAACTTGTGGTGTTCTTAAAATTAATTTAATATTGGATTTGTTTTGTATTGCTGTTGCTGTGAGCCGCCCCGAGTCTGCGGAGAGGGGCGGCATACAAATCTGATTAAAAAAAAAAAAAGAGGATAGTTACTCAGGAGTAGTACTGCTGGCTATTAAGGGTGAGGTGTGCCCCATCTTGTTGCAGAGAACAACACAGTTCATCATGGATAGATCTTGCATCAGATATTAGATTCAGCTTATTTATTTTTTGATTTGATTTGATTTGATTTGATTTGATTTGTATGCTGCCCCTCTCCAAAGACTCTGGGCGGCTAACAACAATGAAAAGACAATGTAAACAAATTTAATATTAAAAAATAATCTTAAAAAACCCAATTTAAAGAACCACTCATACATACAAGCATACCATGTATAAATTCTATAAGCCTAGGGGGAAGGGAAAGTTTTAAGGAGCTTGCAAAAGGCAAGGAGGGTGGGGGCAACTCTGATATCTGGGGGGAGCTGGGGGGAAAATATGTTTTAAAAGAACACATTCTTGCTTTTCATTGAGCTACTGACTTCAACGCTTCTTGCCTCACCTATAATTATAGCTGTGTTTATCGTTTATCCGGGAATCTTGCCAACTGATAAGACTTTGCTATAATTGAATTATCTTTCTGAAAAGACTCTTAAAAGACTGAAACTGTTATCCATATTAAATCCTTTTATTTGTTATTTTTGGTGTGCATCTGATTACTGGAGCTCATTGCTAGACAGAACAACTTTATTATTGTCATTGTATGTATATACACAGTATACCCATTCTACAAAATTTATATAATGCCTAAAGGCCAGACTCAACACAGTAACAATCCCAAAAACACATCCCAACTGCCACAAATTCCCCACCCTGAACCACACAAACATCCACACACAGATCAAGCAATATTGTCCAACAGTTCACTGATGGTGATCCTTTAGTTCATTGTTAGGTGCAGTTGTAGTTCAGGGATAAAAACTATTCAGAAAATGTGTTTTAATTGTTCTGTATCTTCTGACAGAAGGCAATAGTCCAAAAAGATTGTAAGCAGGATGAGAAGAGTCTCTGAGAATGTTGTGCAACTTCCTAGAACAGTAAGATGCAAATATATCGTCCAGGGTTGGTAGCTAGATGCCAATGATATTCTGGACAGTTTTAATGATTCTCTGTAGAGCTTTTTTCCCCACTACAGAGCTGCTCCCATTTCATATGTCTGATATAGTTTATATGTCATGGCTGATATATCTTTTATTTCATTTATTTTAAACATTTGTGTGTTCATTCATCTTAAAATACAACTCTGGGCAGCTTACAACAACAATATATACTGCTCAAAAAAATACAGGGAACACTCAGAGAACACATCCTAGATCTGAATGAATGAAATATTCTCATTGAATACTTTGTTCTGTACAAAGTTGAATGTCCACAACAGCATGTGACATTGATTGTCAATCAGTGTTGCTTCCTAAGTGGCCAGTTTGATTTCATAGAAGTTTGATTTACTTGGAGTTATATTGTATTGTTTAAGTGTTCCCTTTATTTTTTTGAGCAGTGTATATCTCCTATCAATTTCACTCTTCACTTATAGCAACATCATGGAGTGCCCAAGGATAAAGGACTTGCAATCATTATCCTTATCTTTAAAAAAGGAAAATTGGTGATCCCACCAATTAAAAACTATCAGCCTCTTCAATCCAATCAGCAAATTATTTTAAGAAACCTAGAATGGAAACTCCAGGATGGCTGGAACAAGAAAACATATTTTCAGAAGAGGAAGCCAGATTTATGGAAGGATGATTCATCATTGATCAATGCTTAGTGTTCTAACTTTGCATCAAAAAATACTCCTGCCACACAACCTGCCTTTCTGTTGCCCTCATACTATGGGGGGAAACTAGAGGCCTCCTTGACTGACCGATATTCATCTAATGTGTATGCTTCATGAATGGACATCACTCAAAATATAATGTATCCTTCGGGCCATCTCACCAACAAACCTAGAACAGAAGAAAGTGTAAAGCACTAAGCAAAGTTGCAGTCTGCATTGGTTGTCGATCAGTTTCCGGTCACAATTCAAAGTGTTGGTTATGACCTATAAAGCCCTTCATGGCACTGGGCCACATTATCTCCGGGACTGCCTTCTGCCGCACGAATTCCAGCGACCAGTTAGGTCCCACAGAGTGGGCCTTCTCCGGGTCCCGTCAACTAAACAATATCGTTTGGCGGGATCCAGGGGAAGAGCCTTTTCTGTGGCGGCCCCGGCCCTCCCCCCAGAGATTAGAATAGCCCCCACCCTTCTTGCCTTTTGTAAACTTCTTAAAACCCACCTCTGTCGTCAGGCATGGGGGAACTGAGATATTCTTTCCCCCTAGGCTTCTACAATTTATGTATGGTATGTTTGTATGTATGATTGGTTTTAAAATAAGGGTTTTTAGCGGTTTTAGTATTGGATTGTCGCATGTTGTTTTTACCACTGTTGTTAGCCGCCCCGAGTCTACAGAGAGGGGCGGCATACAAATCCAATAAATACAAATAAATACAAATACAAATATATTGCCCTCAGTCCCATTCAAATTCTATATACTGTAAACCATAGTGGCCCATCTCCTTGACACAAACTTTCATTCTCCAAAACTAGCTGGCGGACACATCTCTGTTTTACTCAACACAGATGATGCAGCTATACTCAAAGAGCACTGAGAGCACCAACATGACATTGCAAGGAAGACCAACTAGAAGTAACAAGAAAACCAAAATTATGGCATTTGGCAAAAGACCCAAGAACCAATCCAGGGTCATAGATGGACAGAAGACTAAGAAGGTCTCTTGCTTCACATATCTGGGAATGTGAACATTCTGCCAACAATAGGAAACCCCATGGGGTCTACATTCCTAAAACACACAGGGAATCTCATCTGCCACCCTTAGATTCCTCAAAAGAAGAGGTGGCCATTACATTCCCGCAGCACTCCTCCAATCAATATAAAAAGTCATGCCAATAGCACAATTTCTCTGTGGAATTCAGCTGGGCCAATTTTGCTAACCACTTTAGAATTAGTCAGGTTCAAATATTTAATATCAGTTCCTCAATGGGTCTCTAATGTTCCCCTGAGACTAGAGACAAGCCTCATGGAAGTAGGGCCTAGATTTGACCAAACTCAACTACTAGCTCAGACTAGCCTCCTCTCAGGCTTTGCTCCACCAATTGTGAGGGATGATTTTCAGTCCATATGAAAAAAGGTAATGACAACTACATTTTCATCCTTGGGCTTCTCCCCAGGTCTTCTATTCATCATGGGATACAATCAAGTCAAAGCACTCATAAAACAGCATGTAGCATACACAGAATGCCAATTAGGCCTAACTAGGTCCCCAACCTTTATTGCCACTAAGCACAACAGATACGCTGCCTCCCCAATAGCACAACTAGATTTGAAATTCCTAACCAACCTGAGGGATTTTTACCCTGGCACAAGCCATGCCCTCTCCTCAGGTGTCCTTGAAGGCCAACGCAGGAAGGTGGGGGAGTGACAATACCCCCCTGGCTTTGGACAAGCAGAGACAACAGAACCTGTATTTGCGTCTGTAGTATGGAGACATTTATAGTAGTCTCATCACACCATTATTGCATAAATATTCAGGATGCACAGGACAATTTTACACTTCCCTGCTGTTTTCAGACATCAACCCTTCTATAACATACAATGTTGCCAGGTTGTGCACAGCAGTGCTTAAAATCCATCAGAAACAACTTGCGCCATAAACCTGTTTTAATGAGCACGTAGCTTGTTATTTTAGAATGATTTGTATTGCTATGGATTTTAGTTTGCCACGTGTCTTTACACTCATCCATTGTTGCTATCCTTGCTTTTAGATTCTTTTTAGATTGTTGTTTTTATATTTCTTACATTTTGATATATCATTTTTTATTCTGATTTATCTTTTATGCTTTTCAATTCTTTATGCTCCATCCTCCTTTTGCTGGTCTTTGGCTATAATAAAAGTTGGATTTGATTGATATATTCTGTCAACAATATTTTTTTTAAAAAGAAAAATAATAGTTTCCTTTTTTTCTCTATCCTTTAGAAATCCCTCCTCCACAGGCTGATCTTTTTGGCTAAGATCTCGCCAGACCTGGCTGATAAAAGGTATTTGGCTGGTAAGTAAAAATTCTCCCTACTGTTTTCTTCAAGAACATTTTGAAATCATTGTCAAATTTTTTAGAGTGGAATGGGTTGGTTTAATAAATGCATCCTGAGCTTCTGAAAGCCAATAGCTGGCTTGAAAGGCCTTTCAAATACACAAACCTCATGCAAACTCTTTGGATGAGTACAGAGCATTGTAGGGCAGAGGAAGTTTCCAACAAATAACAGGAGCATTTTCCCCCCTGAAGAATGCTGATGCCTAGCTCAGACCTTTGTTTTGTTTAGTTATATCTCACCTTTAATATTTTTATAAATGTCAGGATGGCAAGTATACCTAATTCTCCTCCCTCCTTCTATTTTCTCCACAACAATCCTGTGTTCTGCTGAAGGAAAATGTCTAGTCCAAGATCACCTTGCTGGATTTCCTGGCTAAGGTGGGACTAGAACTCACATTCTAAGAGGTTCCTAAGAGGCCAGTAAGGGGCGTACATAAGTGCATTGAAATGCCTTTTGTCCCCTGTCCAATTGTCTTTCCTTTCTTTCCCCTATCGTATATATTTTCTTCCTTTCATATATCCTCTCCTCTAAGTTCACTTTCACCCTCTTTTATATTATCACATGTCTATTTTTCTTCTTATGTATTTGTGTATTGGACAAATGAATAAATAAATAAAATAAATAAAATTCTAGTTTTTAGCTGCAACCTCAATCGCCAGACCAAAATGGAGCCTAAATTAAACAGCTGATGATCAGATATCATGTTTTTAAAAATGCTGCAAACTCTGAGAAGTTTCTTAATAAGTATTATTATTTGTTGCTCTGCTTGTTTTTGCACCCTCCTTTCCCTTGTTGTTTTTAAAAGTAAACACAGTTTTGTGTGGATAAAGGGGACAGGCACCTATGGTGTTATAGCATCACCAGGCAGTCCTATTATTTTGTGAAGGAATTTGTGCTTGCCTCATTTCTCCTCAGAGTACTGGGAACAACTGTTTCTGAATTTGCAACGCCAGTATTGTCAGGGAGTAGGGGTCACCGGCCTCTTGCTTCTCTACCCTACTTACATTATACACATCCTGGAGGTAAGCTCACAATTGTGTGTGTGTGTGTGTATCTGTGTGTATATCTGTGTGTATATCTCTGTGTATATGTAAATGATATGTCACAAAAGAGGATTCACCTTCCTTCCCTGGATACTGCAACCATTATAATAGCAATAGCATTTAGACATATACTTCTTCAGAGGGCTTTACAGCCTTCTCCGGGCAGTTTACAAAGAGTAAACATATTGCCTCCAACAATCTGGGTCCTCATTTTACCCAACAGGGAAGGATGGAAGGCTGAGTCAACCTTGAGCTTGGTGAGATTCAATCTGCCAAAGTGCTGGCAGCTGATGATCAGCAGAAGTTGCTTGCAGTACCGCCCTCTAACCATTGTGTCACCGAGGCTAAATATGAGTCAGTTGCCAAGAGCCTGCATTCTGATCATGTGACCCTGGGGCTACTGCAATGGTTGTA
The DNA here is from genome assembly GCF_031021105.1 of Erythrolamprus reginae. Classification (NCBI taxonomy): domain Eukaryota; kingdom Metazoa; phylum Chordata; class Lepidosauria; order Squamata; family Dipsadidae; genus Erythrolamprus; species Erythrolamprus reginae. The sequence continues at coordinate 142,042,323 of NC_091951.1, forward strand.
AGCGTGAAACAACAATCATGTCTCACTAGTTTCAGTTGTAACTTTGAATGGTCTTTAAATGAAGTGTTGTAATCCAAGGACTACCTGCAAGTGGCAGTAAACCTGGAATTATAGCAACATGTAAAATACTTGTCCCACTCTTCTCATTTACATCCTTGGGGGGCGGTGTGTGTATGAGCCAACTAACTCCCACCCATTTTATCACGCTACCTGGAGTCTCTAATCTCTTGTAGTTTATAGCCCAGAGAAATCATTCCTGTTTAATTCAAACATGAGAACTTGTATGCCAGAACAGGTTGCTAGAAAACATTTGGTGAGGCAGAGGAAAAATTATCTTAGTAAAAACAAAAATAGAAAGGAAAAAAACCTGTTGTAGCTTATCCCATTAAGTCCAGCTAGTTACAGACTAGATGAGAAAAAGAAAAAATATTTCCCTCCACCCATCTACTTGGGTGCCTGCTTTATTACCTAGAAAAGCAGCTTCCTTGTAAGATTTAGATCTTCGACAGCCTACTCCCAACTGAAGTCATCTGCTGAAAACTGCGCTAGGTCTCAGGACCTGGTGTTTAAGAGCAAAGCTGTCATGAGGCTGCATCATGACCAATGAGTAATTTCAAGGAAGATTGCGTCTCTGGGATTACCTTAGGCAGGTCTTGGAGAATAACATCTTAGAGAAAATCAATTACTATGCATCATTCCATGGTACGTTTTAGATTGGCAGCTATAACAGCCTTTTACAGGTGTAGAGGGCTGGTTAAAATGATCTCACCCTCAAGACCCTGATTGATTGGTGGAATAATGGAGGCGATCCGTTTACACTATAGCTTCCAAGCATTTCTTTCTTCACAATTAGTCCCTTGGTTTACTGTGGAAGCAGAGAGTAATGAAGCAGAGAGGGCCTCGGTGAAACAAAATGGAGAAATTGTCAGGATGGATCAGAGCAAGTCCAATTGAAGGCTCCTTTGGAGACCTACTTCAGAGCATTGGTAATAGAAAAAGAGTGCTTATTTCTCTGACATCAATGCATTCATACCGAACAGCTAACGTTCTTATATACTGTGAGGCATCAAGATGTTAGAAGAAGTGAGGATCTGGAACAATGGGTGGCTCAACATAAACCTTTCGTTGCAGAGAAATTTGACTTAAGTTTGATTCAGTATTCAGTATTGCACAAATCATAGGGATGCGACTTCAATAATTGTCTACTACTTTGCATCGTTTTCAGCTGGTAAACAACATGTGTGGGAAGATGAGAATGAATACCTGTTTATTGGCATCCTTGTGCTTTCTAAGTTGTAAATGAAAATTTCTAAATTGCAAATGGGAAGTGATCAATAGTCCTTATGGAGGTTTATACCGGTCTCCACTCTATAGAAGGTAGTGATAAATGTTTGACCCAGGAAATATAAATGTAATATTATGTTAGCCTCATTCAATTTCTGAAAAGGTGGATACAATCCCAAGAGGCTGTGATTCCCTGAATTGATACTATTTATCTGGACTGAATTGCTTTCACTTAGGAGGACATGGGACTACAAAACTATTTAACTATCTACTACACAGGTTTCAAACTTGTGTCATGTTGCCATCATGTGACATTTTCCCCCTTTGTGGAGCTGGGGTGGGTGTGGCCTGCATGTGATGCATCCGGCCCGCTGGCTGCCATTTTGACACCCCTGATAATTCTACTCTATCTTAATAGAGACCTACTGCAGAACCTGTTCTGTCTAACACAGCAAACGAGCAGCAATTAACTTCCAATTAAGGCTCAGACACAGGGTTTTGAAATGAAATAGTCTATTGCACAACCAGATTTGTTGAAAAACACAAATTAGACCAAAGGAATGTCCTTCAACTGCCAAAATACAAAGTGAGTGGCAGAACTGATAAGCAAGGTTTCAAAACAAAGTTTCCAAAGCAAGGCTTCTTAACATTATATTGTCAGAACTGCAGAAAGATATGTTTGTACAAAAGGCAAAAACTCTTAACGGGCTCTTATCCTTCGAAGGATAAAACATTGATTTTCTGCAAATGGAACCCCCCAATCTCCTCCCCTTTTATACACCCTGGGATTATAGACTGCACATAGCTGTACTCAAGTCCTCCTCCTGCGTCTGCATAACTGCTCTTGCCTCCCCTGCATCCTTCTCACTCTGCATCCAGGGTAGGGGCCTTCACTTCCTCTTCCTCATCAGACCCAGGCAAAGCCCCAGTGGGGGGTTCTGTAGTCTCTGCAGGACCCTCACACTCTATCTCTCCCTCCTCCTCACTGTCTGACTCCTCTGACAGCCACACAGGCTGACCATGCCCAAACGGGCCCGGTCCAGCTGCCTCAAAGTCTGTTCTCAAAGGACTGGGTTGTGATCCAACCACAACAGAACCTAGATGTAGCAATGCTAACTCTTTTGGCTATCTTCTGACAACTTTTAATTCCTCAATCCATAATGGTGGGATTTAGCCTTCAGGGTATCAGTTTGCAGTTTTCTAGTTCTTCCTGGTGGACTGAGGTGATGCTGAGGTGTGTGTGTGTGTGTATTGTGGTTAGCTCTGGCCCAGCTCCTGCCCCAAGGACTGTGGATGTGGGGGAGACATCCACATGCTGCAGGCCTGTTTTGCCCCCGGTGGAATATGCTGATGAAGGCTCCTCTGACCAAGAAGACATGAGTGACAGGGAGGAGGAGAGTGTGGCAGACAGCTCAGAAGGAGATCAATTATCTAGCTCCTCCTTGGATTCAGAACAAGAGTTAATGATACAGCCACGCATGTGGAGAGTGATGCATAGGCAACAACAACTGAGATATTATTATCAAAGAAAATGAGGCCACCTGTGGTTGGGTGGGGCTGTGGTAATTAGTGAGGCTGCTATAAAGAGCAGCCTGTGGGTTTGGCCATTGTGGAGGATTATCTGATCGTTGTGTTTCATGACTGCTTTGCTGACTTTGATCTTTGTGTGCTGATTTTTCCCTGCTTTGAAACTAAACCAGGGCAAAGTGTGTTTCACTTTGTGAAAGAAAAAGGACTGTGAATTGCCTCACAGCTGCAAGCTAAGTATCACGGAACTGATAAGGGACTTGTACAAATTACCAATTTGTTTGGAGACAAGTGCTCTTTGCTATACAAAAAGAGTGCTCTATTTATTTGCATTTTCGGTATAAACAACATTGTTTTGAATTTTCAAACGTGTGTGTGTCTGAAATTGTACCTGTGCATTTTTTGGGAGGATTCTACCAGAGAGCTCGACAGAACAGTGTGTATATATGATATTTAAACTGTTGATTTAGAACTGCCCTACATATTCTTATTTCCCATGCGGTTCAACGTGCATTTGTCTGAATGCACAGAGGGAAACGATTCAGAGCTTTGAAGTGGGGTGTCATGAACAAGTTATTCTTTATTTACTTAGAAGAGTGCAATCAGTACAGTAACCTTGAAGGTTGGTTAAGTACACTAATGGCCTGGATGAAGGAAAACAAGCTGAAATTAAACACAGGCAAAATGGAGGTTCTCTTGGTGAATAGGCAATTGGATGTAGAAGAATAAAGTTTAGCTGCTTTAATAAAAACCCACCCTTTCCCTGAAATAACAAAACTGCTGCCTTGATTCTCAGCTGCCACTTAATTCACTGGACCCCAATACTGGATACTTTCCCACAATTTTGTTTATCTTGAAACCATTATATAAGCTTCTGCAAGTTGCAGCTGATGTAATATGCAATGGCTACCCTATTATAATGTATGCAAGATATAGGGATCAGATGAACTGAATGTGCTAGAGTGCATTGCTAAACGTGTATGGAGATTTCCAGTCATCTAAGTCATGGTTATCCCAAAGGTGCTTTTTTCAAGAGGCAACTGGATTTTCTGGATTTTCTCTGGAGATGTTTCACTTTTCATCAAAGAAGCTTCTTCAACTCTGTGTATGCCAGTGTTATAAGTCATGTATTGTTTTTACACTTAAACCCTTAAAGAGCTGCTTTTCCTGTTAGGAACTCAGTTGAAAAAAAAAGTCCCTCAGGTTGCTGAAGTGCTATGGAATGCAACTGAATTTAGCCCTAAAATAAGTGAAGATTGCTAATGATTCAGAGGTCAAATGGGCAACCCCACCCCCACTTTGACTATGCCTATTTTTGAAGTAAATCATTTTTTAAAATCACATGATTAAAAAGGGAGAAAATAATAATAAGAAAAACAGCCCTCTTCTTGGCACTTACATATTTTTGAAATGTGAAAGGAAAGATAATGTAGTGGCTTACATTCCTTTCTTTGTGATGGAAATAGTTCATTTAACTGGCAAAGGCTGGAAAGAGATTTGTTCCCATGCAAGATTGAAATTTTTCACAAACTGCTGCTTTACTTTGATGTGGATTTCAAATGAACGCTATTGCTCTTTCTAAACATCAGGTTGTATTACAAGAGCCTGCTGGGTTCTGTTTTTGGAGTTCTGAATGTTTATCTCTAGTTCTTGTGTTCTTTTTTGTCTCTCCATATTCAGGAAGTGAGAAATACTGCTATTTGATCACCTTTATATATTTTCTGTAATTTAAAGAAAAATTCTGAAGGCAATTGGTTGAACTTTCTGATCTCTGGTGATGACTGGGCTTTGAAGTCTGCAGATATTCCCCCGAGATTCTAATTTTCTTTTGAATGAATTGGTCTAAAGCCTTTTATTTGTATAGTTGCTATTTGGTTTTTTGAAGTTTTTCTCCTGGATGATCCTCCCAACATACAATTTACATATATCTTACTCTTCCACCTTATTTTCAAACATTTGAGAAGTCACATTACTAGACGGGTTATAAATCAGGCCTTTTAAAAATACATTTTAGTAGCAAATAACTTGCTCTCCAAATAATCTCTTTCTTAGTAAATTAAGTGATATTGTTTAAACGTTGCCTGCTTTCATGATTAACTTAATCACAGGAGGCAAATAAAAGAGCAAATTACATCAGTGATCTCATGAATACTTGCAATGAAGAGAGTGTCTTGAGCACAGAGCTTGTATTCCACAGATAGTCCTCAGATTACAACCATTTGTTCAAGGACCATTCAAAGTTATGGCTGAATGACTAGGACATATGACTGGTCCTCAGAATTCCATAGTTGTGGAATTGAATTGCTGCCCATCTCACAATTATGATATTACATTGAGCTGTGGTTATCTGATTGTGATTTCTGATACAACCAGCTTCTCGTAAACAAAGTCAATGAAGAAACTGATCAGAGGTCACTCCTGCAACTTTTTCAGGTGCCCCATGGAATCTGTGGGTCTATGACAATTCACTTCAGCCAACTCATCACTGCCAATTCACTATGGCCATCTTGCCACAGCCAACTTGCCATGGCCAACTTGCTGCAGGACAACTAGTGAAACAAGAATTACACTAATATCAAATAAATGATCATTTAAGAAAGGATGAAAAAGGAGGGACAAGATGAAATATGAATGACAAAAATTAAAACATGTTTTTATTTATTTTAAATAATTAAATGGAATTGTTAAATTGTCTGATGATGAGTTGTCCTGTAGTGAGTTGATCATGGTGAGTTGTCCCATAATGTCTTGGTCATGGCAAGTTGGTTGTGCCATAGTGAGTTGGCCATGGTGAGATGGCCATGGCAACTTGGCTGCAGCTAGTTGGCCATGACAAGTTGTCCCATTCTATAACTTGCTTGTCTGGGACTCCTGCCTCTTCCCGTTTAATCCCTGTGCAGTCCCGGGAAATATGATGGCAAGTTGCAAGGATTGTGGACATTGCTATCATTAAGCAATGCAACCATGTGATATAGCAGTGATGGTGAATCTATGGCACAAGTGCCAGAGGTGGCACATGGAGCCATATCTGCTGGCACACAAGCCATTGCCCTAGCTCAGCTCCAGTGTGTATGTGGATACCAGCCAGTTGATTTTTGGCTCACATGGAGGCTATGGGAGGACATTTTTGGCTTAGAGAAGGTCTCCAGGGGAATGGCAGAGGGCATTTTTGCCCTCTTCAGATTCCAGGGAAGCTTCTAGAGCCTGGGGAGGGCAAAAACAGACCTACTGGGCCCACCAGAAGTTGGGAAATGGGCCATTTCTGGCCTCCAGAGGGCCTCCAAGGGGAGGGAGAGTCTCTTTTTACCCTCCCCAGGCATTGAATTATGGGTGTGGGCACTCAAGCATGTGTGATAGTGCACACACACGCACTTTCGGCACCCATGGGAAAAAAGGTTCACCATCACTGTGATATAGTGTATTATGACCACATTGCTTAGTGGTGGAAATTCTGTCCCAATTGCCATTGTAACACTATCTGGATAGCAACTGGGAGCTAGTGAGAAAAGTCAGGGACAGTTTTACAAACTGAGCTAAAAGTTGTATGTTTACTAGTGTCTATCAGTTCTGCAAAGAATTTACATTAGGTCTTATTGACAACTGATAGAACTGAATGCTGAATGTTTTAACTAGACTTTTGACATATAGTGTTATACACATGTAAATGACTATGAAACAATTGAATCCCCAGCTTTGAGGTACCATTAACGGAACAACTGTCCGAATGGATTAGCTGCTTAAATACTGTGCATACAAATTGTCAAATGAAAATATACCCATTTGTCGAAAGTGTATTAGAAAACAGACACTCTATTTAGCAAATCTGCAGTCAGCTCACGTCTCAGCTTTACTCTGTATGTAAGAAGCATTTTCTAATTTTGCAGGGTGGTTAGAGATCATTTTGTTTAGGATTCCATATTGATTACTTTTCCTAACCTGAAAGAAAGATGATGTGTTAGAAACAAATAGATGCCCCTATGATAAATGAATCTGAAGGGAAAAATGTCTCTGTAATAGATACTGAATACACACCCACTCTATGAAAATAACTTACATTATCTCCATAGTTATTTCTCCCCCCCACCCTTTTTTTTCTTTTCCCGCTTGGAAATTGTTGGATTTTGGAAACTTTGCTGAATATCCTCTCTTCCAATCTCAAGAATGTTTGTGGACAATCTAACTTCGATAATACATATAGTTAATGATATTTTATTTCATTTCTTATTTAAAAAATATTTGAACTGCATTTTCATATCATGTCTCTAGGCCTTCTTACAGCACTGGTTCAAACTTCAAAATCTGAACAGAAACTGATTTTACCACTCTGGTTTCTTTATGATGGCAGATACAGTTTAGATCTTTTAAAAAGTCATGGGTTTTTTTTTTTAAAAAAAGATTTGTAATATTGTTGCTGTGCTACATGAGAACAGAAAAAAAACTGGCATGAGATAAACAATATTGCTGATTTTGATAAACATTCATTTCTGATATTAATTCATTCAAAAGGCTTATCTCATTAGTGTCTGAACACACCTTCATTTTTGAATAAAGGAACTTGATAATGGAGATTTTGTTTTGTAGCCTTCTCTATCAATATAAGCCATTATGAGCAATATAAAATTATTGAACATTGAACCCAGAACTGGGATTAATAAAGGAAATGCTACTGTATTTTGCTTTGTAAAAGTAACAACAAAACAGGGAGGAGGATAATTCCTCCCCCAAACCTGTCATTATGGACACAATATAATTATTGCAGTGAACTGAAACAAGTTAGGACTTAGGAGTGATTAAAAGGTTCATTTTCAGGATGTAGGAAAAATAAAAACCAAAGCCTGGATTGTTCTTCCTGCAAGAACTGTGAAGTCTTGATCATGGGTTAATTTTCCCTAAATTGGTGGTCACATTGTATGGGGGAGTGGGACAGAATGGAAATAAAATAAACTCACTTCAAAAGCAATTACTGTATTGTAAAAGCTCTTAGCTTCCTAAGTGTGGCAAGGAGCAAAAGGGAGTAGCTCCCTCTGCTGGTAAAAAGACTATCATGCACAAGAGATAAAGGGGAAAAGGGGCAAGGAGATCCTATTTTCTGCTGTTTGTGTATGTTTATTTTTGTGGTAGCGGCAGAGAAATAAAAAACAAATTATCCTCTAAGGATATTTTATTATTTTATTTTATTATATTATTTTATTGTAATTTATTTATTAAATTTATATAATTCCTTAGCTCAGGGATGGGACAGGGGGACAATAATTATCTAGTTGCCCAGTGGGCTTGCTCGAATCATTGCTATGGAAAGTCAAAGGAAGGTCTGGCTCAAACGGAGGGAGCCAGATAGAGTTGAAGAAAGGGCTTTATGGGACTTTATGCAAAGACAATTGCAGTTAAGAAATTGGATTGGTTCAGTACGGGGTTGCTACCAGAACAGTAAAGGACACTGCAAAAATTGAGCTGTGCACGCAGCTTTCGGTGTGTTGCGTGCACCCATGGGTTCAGTAATTGGCAGCCAAAATTTTTACTGCCACACTGTGGGTGTGGCTTAATGGTCATGTGACTGGGTAGGAGTGGCTGGCCATGTGATCAGGTAGGAGTGGCTTGAATGATCATCCCTGTCCAAGTGAACTGTTAAATCCTCGACTTACAACCTTACCAGTGTCATTCGCTGGGGTGACAATTTGCTTCGCGTTTCCCACGCTCTCCTTCCTGGATCACCCCCCCTGCCTCAGGCCTGGTAGCTAGGCAAACGGGTGCTGCCAGAAGCATAAATGCTGCCAATGCCGCTTCCACCCACGCCTTCTGCTTGCACCTCAGGCGGGAGGTGGCCGCGTCAAGCTGGAGGGGAGCCAGGCAGAAGAGAGGGAAGCTCATCTGAGGCCAGGAAGGAGGAAAGAGGAAAAAAGCAAGAAGCGTAGACGCAGCAGCAACATCAGGGAAAAGAGACGAGACCAGTAACCCAGGAAGTGACAGCCGTCGATCAGCTGGAGCTGTGTACGCATCTTTATTTCCACTGATGGAATTGCATTCCACCCTGTCCTGCTTGCTGCCCACCCCTGCATGCGCCCCAGCAAGATTTTGCTTCTGCCCATGCACGGGAAGCAAAATCTCGCTGGGACATTTTTGCACTCACACAACACACCTGAAGCTGCATGTGTAGTGCACCAGCAGTGGTGGTAGGAGGAATCCACCTGGATTGGTTCAATTTGTTCTTAGAATGTGCACGCTTTATCTGTAGGAGTGTCGTGTGAGAGTGAAGAACTTTAATTTGGAGCAAACATCCTTGCAGGTCTGGGGGTGGGTGAATTCCTCCTTCTTGAGCTCAATAGCTTGAATGTAATCTTTGTGCTTATGTTACATCAGCTGTGGGTCTGCTGCATACATTTTAGAAGTAAAAGTTGCAAAAAAGTGACAAGAAGTGGTATAGTTCATTTTTCCTTGATGGATGCTCCAGAAGGGGGGAAATCATTATATAGTAGGCAATTTTTTTACTACCACACTGTGGTTGTGGCTTTGGCTTATGCAGGATGCCCTGCATTTTCTTTCAACATCTTTCAGTGCAAATTGGGTGCTCTGGGGTGGAGCTACATTTTCACTACCCCACTGCGTTCCCCCCTGTCTGGGCAGCAGCCCACCACTGATAGTAGGGTTACTAGCAGGGGTGGGCTGCTGAGGGTTAGCTGGGGTTCAGGAGAACCTCTAGCTAAGGTTCTGTGCAGTTCAGAGAAGCCTCAAACCCCACTCCTGGCTGCCCTCTCTCAACCCTCCCTGCCCATCCCAGGAGTCCTCGCACAGCTTGCTTTGGATGCAGGAGGTTGAAAATTGGGCCTACCAAAGTTTTGGAAGTCCAGAGATGGGCGCATTTCCCACCTCCAGAGGGCCTCTGGAGCCTGGGGAGTTTGTTTTTGCCCTCCTGGAGGCTCAAGGAAAGCCTCCAGAGCCCAGGGGCAAAAGGTCTCCCCCCCACCCCCGTAGTGCAGGAGAATGTTTAGACCATGGTCACCATGCCCACGACTACCCAGCGACTGGTCAGAGAACCTCTTGCTAAAATTTTTGAAGCCCATCCCTGGTTACTAAATACCTGAACAAGCAGAGGAGGACAAGGACAGTCAGAATGGGGTGGAGCTGTGGGAAGGGGGATGGTGAACACAATTCTTGGCATTAAAAATTGCATCCCAAACCTATTTTTAAAAAAGAAAGAAGGAAGGCTTAGGTCTGCAAGTATAGAAAATTACCTTTGCCAGCATCAGAAAGATTGTTTTTATAATCACAATTTTTTTTCAACAAACTTTTTTTTTAAATTTTCAAGAACATATGCTAATGACAGTATAGAATCAATCAGGGATGTGCTAAATTTCATCATAGAAAAGTATGGCATGGCATGTGATTTACAAATTACAATGATCATAGTTTTGAAGAGGCTGCATTAAAGCTGATTGCTGGAATCAGGAAATAAATAAGGTAGAACTTGGCTGTCTGATCTGTCAACAGATGAAGGAAAATAAGCAGCAGACAATTTACAAGGTCACGACACTAAATGTTGATTGACTAGTGTTGTGAAAGCAGCTGGACAATATTTCATTATAAGGCTATGCCGCTGGACAGAGGACATGAGGAGAAAAAGGTGCTTTTCATTTCCATATTATTGGTTGGCAAGGAGATTCTTGCTTGGTTTCCTGCCATAAATTGTGGTAGCATAAAGTCAGCAGATCATTTAGTGCAGGATGTCCAGGGGAGAAAATGGGCAGATGTCCTAATAGTTTGACAACCTTCCCCTGTGCAATAAATGATCCAGGAACAGGCTCACTGGAGCAAGATGGACGTTCTTCTTCAGTGGCATGAGTTACTACTAATGTGATTTTTATCATGGTTTTTTTCCCCTTTTAGTCATCTAGTGATGTACTGTATTCTGTCCTACGGGATCTGCGGGACATTGAACAGCAGAAGAGGTAAGCCATTAATTCTCTTAAAGCCCAGAGCTTTCTCTCCCCCACTTCATAATTCTAATGGAAAATTTTGCTTTGAGTCCCTAAAATGCATTTTGCACTTGTGGGACCCAGAATCCAGCTTTTTAATGCTGAAAAATTTTGGCTGACAGTAATTACAGGATCCGTTCTTTTGGTTTCCCAAAAGTTCTTGCTCATTTATGGAGCAACCTTGGTCCAGCTAATTACTTCACAAATGTATCAAGGTGTTAGAGGACCATTTATGTTACTTATTTGACAGAAAAGTGAGATTAAAATATAATAAAGTGTAATTTTGGCCAGATTTAAACCTCCATATGCAGTCAGAGGCCTAGTTCTGAAAGAAGATGGGCCACTGACATAACAAATAATATGCTATTGCAATGGCTAGTGTGAATAAACTGTCATGCATTAATAGAGCTTTTCTGTCACCAAATGGAACCATTTTCCCTGTTATCATGGGTAACACCTGGTGCCTGAATGAGGAATACAGTATTTAGTTTTATGAAATCCACATATTTATCAACATGCCACCTGTTCTGTCTGGGTTCCCCCAGACCTCAACACCAACTGGAAAGAACAGCCAGACACTCTGGTAAAAGCCAAAAGTATTTTATAGCTGGAAAAAATAAACACAGAGGAAAACCTGTTCTTCCCAACAGACAGGCTATAATACGTTACAGCAGAGTCCTGATGTCCAGACAATACAGCAAGCTTCTTTCTGGCACCCCCCCCCCCAAGGTTTCAATAGTCAAAGGCACAAACCAGGATTCCAAGACGCCAAAGTTCACAGCCAGGTCCCAAGACTCTCAAAGATAAAACTCCACAAGCCAGGAAGGGTGGGTCTGCCTTTTAGCCTTTCCAAAGAGCACCACACCCAAACCCAGCTGTTGCCTCTTTAATGCTGAAAGTACTTAGCCAATTGATTCCTTCTCTGAGTAGCTCTTCTCTGTCGCAGATCAATTATGGCTTGTGCATTTTCCTCTAAGGAATCCAGGCTGCTTGCTGGGGAGAGCTCCCTCTGGTGGAACTCTGGCTGTCCTCCCTCTTCTTCAGCCTGGGATTCCTCCTCCTCGTCTGCCTGCACCTCCTGTTCCTCAGCCTCTCCCTCTGAGCTGGAAACCGACAGAAGATCAGCCATTCCCTGAGGGGCCTCAGACGGAACCACAACACCACCCAACATTCAGGATGCCAGATTATTACAGGAAAATTCTGATTTCCCCTTAGGTTTATATTATTAGATCTGAGAATACATTTTTGCCTTTCTATATTTTGCATTATTTCCCTCTTTAAGCTTAAGAAATGCCTTAATTTCTAAAGGAAAGAAATAACGTCTCTTAACATATTATTCTCGCTGTGTAAATCTTTGGATTCCACTGCATGTTTCTGTCTTGAATGAGGTTACTTAATTGCCTTCTGCTTCAAATTTGACTACTTTATCTTCTCTAAGCTTCTTTAAAATAACTTTGTCTTGATCCACTTGTGTGTGTGTGTGTGTGTGTGTGTGTGTCTATTTCAGAGTGCTAGTCCTGGATACCAAGATCCTGGTAATGTCCCACAATCTCCCTGCTCGACTCTTCCCACAGTGGAGCTATAAAGTGTTGAATCTACCGGAGAGATACCTGAACTATGAGACTTCTCATGAGGAGCCGGTGGAGGCTACCATCTCTGAATGCCTCACTGCACTTTTGAAACTGGGCAAACATTTGCTAAAGTATCCCAAGGTATAACTTCTTCTCCAGTTCTTTCCAGAATGACCTTGAAAACTCCTTAAACCTCTTCCATGTCTATGGTTACCACCTGGGGCTTGAAACGGTGTTGGTAGCAGATGATTCACTCTCTGAGACCCACTTCCTATACATCTAAAGTCTTACGCACTAATTGGTTTTCTTCATTAAATGCAATAAAATTGAGGTGTGTTATTGGTACTGCTCATTGGGGGTTTGGGACAAGATGGAAGTTGTGCATAGCAAGAGTTCCAGGAAGGAAAAGTCTTCGGAGAGGGGCCTAACTTTATAGAGGTGGGAAGGGAGACACAGAGTCTGCAGCCATAGGAACCTATGTCTCTAGCATCTTTTCCTCCAAGAGTCTCCAGCAGTTAAGACATAGCTCAGGAGATTTGAAGTATGGAAAGGTGGTTCCTGGTGTTTGGGACAACTTAAAAGCTGTAAAGGGATCTCCAAACCCCCATACCTCTTGGTCTTTACCATGGGCAGAATTAAGTAGGAAAGGCACTGGAGGCAGATGTCTGGTTTGTGAAGGCTCAGGACCGTTCTGCCCAAAAAGCCTGCCTTGCGCAAGCGGCCTCGAGTTGCCCACCCTCTAACGGGGAAGAGAGGATTGGGGCAGGTGGCTTTCCCAAGGCTGCTTGCTTTGCCGATGTGGGGTTGTCCCCACCTTCTGGTCACCTTACATTCGGGCTGCACTAACATTACACTTTGATATTGAGGTGGGGGCCGAAAACTATTGTCCTGCGGACTGCAGTTGTCCTGCAGGCCGCAAGTTTGAGATCCCTGCTCTAACCCTTAACAGAGTGGAATTATCATAGCACCGACAACCTCTACAACTATTTGATTGATGCTCCTATTCCTGCCCAGTCTCAGCTTTCAAAGGAAGTAGAGGTGTTGCTTTTGCATTGTATTAGAAACATAGAAACATAGAAGACTGACGGCAGAAAAAGACCTCATGGTCCATCTAGTCTGCCCTTATACTATTTCCTGTATTTTATCTTACAATGGATATGTTTATCCCAGGCATGTTTAAATTCAGTTACTGTGGATTTACCAACCACGTCTGCTGGAAGTTTGTTCCAAGGATCTACTACTCTTTCAGTAAAATAATATTTTCTCATGTTGCCTTTGATCATTCCCCCAACTAACTTCAGATTGTGTCCCCTTGTTCTTGTGTTCACTTTCCTATTAAAAACACTTCCCTCCTGGACCTTATTTAACCCTTTAACATATTTAAATGTTTTGATCATGTCCCCCCTTTTCCTTCTGTCCTCCAGACTATACAGATTGAGTTCATTAAGTCTTTCCTGATACGTTTTATGCTTAAGACCTTCCACCATTCTTGTAGCCCGTCTTTGGAGCTAGAATTTCCCCCCCACAATGGGGTATGGCACAAAAACATTTTTCACTGTGTTTATTTGCACTTTCTGGACTGTGGAAAATTATCTGACTAGATGCTGATGCTTCTCTCACCTTCAGAGCCCTAAGAATTTACCAGATCATTTATTGGAAAAAGTCCCAGAGTTCATTGTTCCCCAAGACACTATTGGTTCCCTCCTGGAGTGTCAAGAGTTATTGAGTCCAGCTCAGTTCCTGGATTTATTTGAGTTTCCTCTGAATATCCAGATGGACTCAGGTATGTGGTAAACTGAACCTGAAGGTAGGAGGAAGAACTATGGCAATTTTTCACTGTTTGACATTAAAACAGGGTTGAGGAACCAGAGGATTGAAATACTACAGATCATCATATTCCAACTCATTACTGGCTACGTTGGTAGGATTTATAGTTGATCATCTGGAGAACCATATGCCTTAAGATGATCATTGCATAAAGTTGTCATCAGCCTAATTTGGGAGCCAAATTAAGCAGCAGCAGTAAGGTATTACATCCTGAAATCAATCCACATGCTACTGGGGGATTTTCACATTAAGCAGAATGAAAGATCATGAAAAGATTTACCAAATCCACTTGGATAATCAGCAATGGCAGGCTGGGAGAAAAAACCCCACACTAGTAGTTATGTTTCTCTCTTAGGTAGTAGTAGCTCACTGCTACAGAAGTGTAGTAAAACAATCTTTATTGCAAATAAGCATCTGCTATAGCTTGAACATTAGTGTAAACACATTCTGTCAAAAACCTGAACTAATCTATGACTAGTCTTACACTCTCATTTTTATAACCGCACAAATCCAACTGGGACAATTTTATTCAAAGGAATTTATGGCACATATAATAGAATCTTAAGGATGTCATTGTGTTTATTGTGCTCAATGGCCCTTGTTTGCATAAGATTATTACAATCATAAATATCTTAAATTGCACACCTTTGAAATAACAAGACAGAGTGCTGAGTCGAAAGAGAATCTTGTCACATTACTTTCTTTAAGCTTTGAGGCTAATTATGATGAATAGTCATATTTATGGCTCTTGTACATGGTACCTGTCAGTTTAGAGGCCATTCTAATTAGCTATCTTCTTTCTGGAGCAGTAGAGCACAATCTTAAAATCTACCTAGTATTCAAGGCAATACCACTATATTATCAAAATCAATGATAAGCAAAGTTATATAAAACATTAAAAGAAATATTAGAAAACAAATTATGGAAGCCAGATGGTTCCTGATACTAAGTATTCATCTAGATAGCATTCTGCAGCATGACATAACTTCATTCCTATGAATTATTAATCACTATTTCAAAAGCACCCTATTCTATGCAGAAGACCTGATTTAATACCTAATAGGCACAATTGAGATTTGTCAATTAGTAATAGTAACCTGGGTATCAACTTTGTTTATATGCTGTGATTTTCCTGGTTGGAATCATTGTGGAACACAAACATGTTGTGGGTTTTCTCTGATCTGCAGATAGAGAAATATAGTTAATGGCTCCATAAGCATGGAATTCCACATGTGTACAATCATCCTTCCATTTATTTGGCAAGTAGCTATTTAGATTCCCCCCACCAACCCCAAGATAATTCCCATAACTGTTAGGTTTGGACCAGGGGTGGGCAGCAGGCAGGACGGGGTGGAACGCAGTTCCACCAGTGGAAATGAAGCTGCATGCACAGCTGCATGACCATCAAGCCACACCCACTACTTCCTGGCTGGCTGAAACGGGGAAGAAGGAGTCTCTGTGACATCAAAGCTCTGCCCCTGGAATCCCTTTGTGGGATTCCCCACCTCCTTTTGCTTGCAGCTCTGCAAGCAAAAGGAGGTGGGATTGCCCACTCTCGTCCTGGGCGGCGGTGTTTCGCGGTGTTCGAGCGAACGCCGAACTCAAACACAAACTTTACCCGAACTTTTAAAAAAGTTCGGGTTTGTTTTCGGCATGCCGAACACTGCAAAGTTCTGCACGAACCCGAACTTTGCAGGTTCCGTTCGCCCAACACTATCCAAGATCCATCAACTGCCCCACCATGCAATCTTAAAGAAACAGCTTTTGGCTATTATGTGAACAGAACTTTTACTTTTTTGTTCATAAAAGCACTTGGGAGACAAAAGCTTATATGGATGCTGTCAGCCTTCTTTCCTATGCAAGTTACAGTAGAGGGGTATTAAGTAAAATTCATCCATACCAGTAGGCTCAAAGGGAGTGGTTAGGACGGGTTACTTTTTAGAACTAAATGGAAACTAGGAACTTTTTAAAGAAGTGATGTTTTGTTCCCCCAATGTTGGAAAATCCATTTCCCCATAAGCATATTTTTCTGGTTTCTCTACATTGTTACCAATAATATCTGGTGATTAGGGCTCAGAGGAAAGAAATCTTCCCTTTTTATAGTGCTATAATGCCAATCTGATTCTCTCCCCATAGTATTTATCTGGGAGGAAAATCCAGCTCTGATTTAGAAGTTATCTTGTATTCTCTACACTTGGAAAATTAGAAGAGCATTAAAAGATTAACATTGCTCTCTGTGAGGCAGAGAAAGAAAGAAAATAGAAAGAAAATCAATTTACCCTTCTGAGGGGAAAATAGAACCACTTCTGGGACTTCATGTTGGCCAGGCCAGAAATATTTTACTGCTTCACTATTATTATCATTACTAGAAGCTATGTAGAAATTTAAACATGGATCTATCTGTCCTACGAATTCCTACCTTCCTTGGGGAAGTTCAGGCAGAATAGGGAAGGTGTGAATTTGTACACTATTAAAATAAAACCACCTTTCTCAAATTTCTGGTCTTCTATTTCTGTATTGTTCTCATTGTTCACTTGTTTGTTTTTTTAAGAAAGAAGGTTAAAATTACATGAAAGGAAGGTGTAATGGCCTTCCTAAAAGTTTAGGAGTCCTTGATCTATCATGTACTACAGCAATATTAGGCAGAGGATACACAAAGGGAATGCTTTCAGTGTCTACTTTTCTGACAAATAGCAGTAATTACTTCCCTCACATTAAGGTTCTGCTACAATACAGAATTCTTGAGGCGGTGGTTAACCCAGAAACGGTATTGTGTGTGTGACTATAATTCTGAATAGTGAAAAACAGATCGACAAGCTGCAAGGCACTGAATCCTTTTATTCTAAGCCCTGCATTAAGACAGCACAACACAAGTCAGAGTGGCAATTTAGTTCATGCGTCAATGCAGGAAACAGTGGCCAGATTTGTCTCTTTCCCTCCAATTTGCTGGGCTTGCATGAATGTGAAACAAATAAAAATGCTTAATGAATATGCACACATTCTCCAGATCTATGGAGATTCTCAATTATCCAGGTGATAGTTATGTCAAAGGTGCTTTTTAAAAGGGCAAGTGGACTTTTTTTTCCCTTGAAAAAGTTTTACTTCTCATCCAAAAAGCTTTTTGAGTCTCAAGGAAACAATCACCACCCCCAAATCCAGTTGCCTTTTGAAAAAGCAGTTGTGTTGGGACAGACATCCATCTTAGCTTTTTCAGGACCCATTCTAACCAAGGTTGGAAGTTTACCCCATTCCCACGTGAGGCAGTCAACATGTGGGGCTTGCAGCAATCTGATGGTCTGGGATTGGCCTAGCATTAATGAGACTCAGACATTGATTAAAAGTTACCCCACTGTGGACATAAGATTGTGATGCACTTATGTGCTTGTTAACCAAACTCTGGCTTTGGCATGTCATTGGAGTGGTCATTAGCAAGGGCTTTCTTCAGAGCAAGTTAGTTCTCCAATTAATGTAGTCCTTGTTTTGGTCAAAGGATTTGTGTTTCGAAGTGATAATCCAGACTCCGTTTAAATTCTTCATACCCTGCAAGAAGGTACAGTATGACAATATCTCCCCCTTGCACCCCCTATGGTCTGTGATACACGCATGATCCTTTCTGGTGCATGAGTAGAGGCACAGGATGTTAACTGCTAGTTAGACTAACATCTCTGTAAGGCACTAGAATTGCTTTTATGTGCTTGCTGCATTAACATCAGTGGTGGTTGCAGTACAAGTAGTCCTTATTTACTGACTGCCTCATTTAGTCAACATTCAGTTACGGTTGTGATGACAAAGAAATTTTGCAACTAATCCTTGCATTTATGATCTGAGCAGGTCTTTGAAGTAAAGGAAAGCTAAGATTGGAGGCACATCAATGGTTTTGAATTGCCAGTCCCATTTGTGGCCATTAAATGAGGACTACTAGTAGAAGCACCAATTTGAATGTTACACAGTGTTAACTGTACTGTATATGAGTGCTGGTTGGAGCAAGCTGGCTTCAGATAGATTTCACAACACAAATAATATTAATAAAAATAGACTAACAGCTTAACTCAAGACAAGATTGATTGTAAAAAATGTTAACAAATGAGGATGAAATTTTCCAGAGCTTCTTGATTGCACCCCACCATTCTGTTGCTTGCTAAGTCCCTATGAGCTATAAAAGAAACAGTCAATAATTTGAAACTAGTGACTTTGCTTAATAGCTGCAATCTTATTTAGATGCTATGTTAGCTAGACTGAGGAAGAAGGAAAGTTTAATTCCGAATAAAAATACAAAATGAGACAAACTCCAGGAATAGTGTTGAACTATTTTATGTGGGAGGGGTAATAGTTAATGACAGGGTAGTTAGCATGGACAACAATTCTTGGCAATGTGGAAATGAATCATCCTTAATGTCTGCAGAACTCTAGTGAGTCAAAGAAAATGTTACTTCCACTAGTAAGTCAGATTTACAATTGATTTTGTCAAATCAATCGAGCCAGTCCTCAAGTGATAAACAACACTGGCGTGGAAGTGCTTTTAGTCTAAGGAATGAATGGCATATTTTAAGACATTCAATAGTGATAGGAAGAAAGACTTACCTCCATCAGGATTTGAGTAATAATCCCCAACATTGGACTAGATGATTGACTGAACTCTGGCCACTATTTTTTTCCAATAACCAGGTCATAAAGGCAATTGCATGTGGACATTCTCAAACATACAGCCTTCCCTTTATCATTATCATATTAATGTGTGAATGTCATCAATTTTAGTTATCTTTTATCATTGTCATATTAATGTGTATCATCTCTCTTGTGTATTTTAACATAAAGGTTGGCTGCCTTCACATATGCCAGAAGGGAGTTATGTATCTCTGATGCTCAAAAGCTGACATATAGCTGATGTTAAGCAACAAAGCTCCCTAAGCAGTTATGAAAAACAAATGCCACATGGGAAAGCTGGGATTTTGTCCCAATTGGCAACATTAGCTTTCATATTAGAATCTTTTACAACTCTGAATGTTGTTCAGGATTCTTCTTCTAAACCTCTTGTTTCTTTTGCCTCAAAACAGACAACCTTCATTTTTTGTCAGATCGGTTAAAACTCCATCTCGATTGGGCTGATTTGAAAGAAGTTCTTAAGGAAAAAAAGTCTTTGTGATGCCTGGAACATAGTATTGATAGAAATGTCAGATGGCATATTTGAAATTCCAATACCGAAGAATGATAATCAATGTGGACTTTGTAGTTTTTTGAGATAACTGATTTTAATTTTTTTAATAAAAATGTGTTTTCTCTTTTTCAGAATTAGTATCTGATACTTTCAATTCAAATAAATGTAACTCTGAATATGTTTTGGGTCTGACAGTGTTTGTAGAACGTAGGGAGTATTATTTCAGCCCTAATAATTTTTTCCTATAAATTTTAAACCTAGAGGATACACAGGAAAGAAAACCATCTTTCTCCAATTAGTATACTATACACAACTGTGAAAATCAAAAAAGCTTTATCCCAATAACACCTCATTTCTTATTTCCCAGCTTGAAAAACTGTATCATATTAAAGAATGGTACTACTGGCAATTTTAGGATAGTGATATCTTCTGGAACACAGAAATAAGAGAAAAGTGTTAACATGTTCTTTCTTACCTTCATGTTTGTATTTGGGGACAATCAATTATAGTGGTACCTCTACTTACAAACTTAATTTGTTCTGTGACCAGGTTCATAAGTAGAAAAGTTCGTAAGTAGAAGCAAATTTTCCCATAGGAATCAATAAAAAAGCAAATAATGCGTGCAAACCCATTAGGAAAATCCAAACTTTACAGCTTAAAAAAAAGTGGCGAGTGGACAAAGTGAAGGCTAATGGAGTGGAGACAGACAGCTAAGAGAAGCGAGGAATGGAGGTCCTAATGAAGGCTAAAGCCGCCCCAAATCACTCACAAAATCACCCCTACAGATGCTTCCTACACCACCCCAAATCGCTCCCAAAATCACTCCCCCAAAAGCTTATGCCACCCCAAATCACCTCTAAAATCACCCCTCCAAAAGCTTCCTACAGTGCCCCAAATTGCCTCCAAAATCACCTCTCCAAAAGCTTCCTACACTGTCCCAAATCGCTCCCAAAATCACCCCTCCAGATGCTTCCTATGCTACCCCAAATCGCTTCCAAAGTCTTCCAAATTCACCTCTCCTTTCAAAATGCCTCGATTCTCATTGCTGTCTTTCTTCAATCCATTTGCCTTTGTTAGGACCTAGATTTGGGGTGGCATAGTAATCATTTGCCTCGTTTCTCCTTGCTGCCTTTCTTCAATCCTTAGGACCTCAATTTGGGGTGGCATAATAAGCGATTGCCTCGTTTTTCCTTGCTGCCTTTCTTCAATCCATTTGCCTTCGTTAGGACCTCGATTTCGGGTGGCATAGGAAGCTTTTGGAGGGGTGATTTTGGGAGCAATTTAGGGTGGCATAGGAAGCATCTGGAAGGGTGATTTTGGAAGCGATTTGGGGCAGTGTAGGAAGCTTTTGGAGGGGTGATTTTGGGAGTGATTTGCGGCAGCATAGGAAGCTTTTGGAGGGATGATTTTGGGACTGATTTGCAGCAGCATAGGAAGCTTTTGAAGGGGTGATTTTGGGAGCGATTTGGGGTGGCGCAGGAAGCATTTGGAGGTGATTTTGGAGGTGATTTGGGACAGCATAGGAAGTGTCTGGAAGGGTGGTTTTGGCAGCAATTTGGGGTGAAGGAAATGGTAGGCTAGGGGGGATTTTGGCAGTGGGATGGGGTGGCTGTGGGGAGCAAAGGAAGCCAAGGTCTTGAGGGGAAAGTGGCAGGGAAATGGGGCGGCTGCAGAGAGCTCCTCCGTTGCGCGCCATTTTGGCCGCTGCATGCAGCAGCAGCCGAGAGAGAGTGAGGGAGGGTTTGTAAGTAGAAAATGGTTCGTGAATAGAGGCAAAAAAATCTTGGACACACGGTTCGTATTTTGAAAAGTTTGTAGGTAGAGATGTTCATAAGTAGAGGTACCACTGTATATAGATTTCTCGAGGATGAATCATTGCCACAAAGTACTGCAAGCTCCACCGTTATTTAAATTTCAGAAATCTTATTTTGATAGTAACCCAAACATTTCACTTCCTATTTTGTATAAAAAGGCAGTGAAAGATGGGTCACATTTCTTCTTCCCTTCCCTATTAACGTATGAAATAAACCTGTGTGTGATACCAGAGACCAGCTAGTACTTACTCCTTTAAATGGAAGGCACCAGGAAATGATGAAAGTTCAGAAGGTAAAATAACAGCTCACACTTTCATAAAGAAATTGTGTTGGAATCCTGCCAGTTCCAGATTCTCAGCTTGTAACAGTTGACCTTCAGATCCAAAACAGATGGAAGTACACAGCAACCTGTCAGAGTCATACTATCCATCTCATTGAACTACAGAGGCCTCTTTGAACTAATAAAGTGTTCTAAGTGTTTGATTTTAGGCCTAGGGTAATCAGGAGAATTCCTCTGGAGTTGGAATAGCAGCCCATGATGGGATCTGGCAGTGAACCCGAGTCCCAGGCTACTTACCATGTTCATGAAGGGAAAGGAATATATACTGCTCAAAAAAATAAAGGCAACACTCAAATAACAGACCCTAGATCTAAATGAATGAAATATTCTCATTGAATACTTTGTTCTGTACAAAGTTGAATGTGCACAGCAGCATGTGAAATTGATTGTCAATCAGTATTGCTTTCAAAGTGGACAGTTTGATTTCACAGACGTTTGACTTACTTGGAGTTACATTGTGTTGTTTAAGTGTTCCCTTTATTTTTTTGACCAGTGTAATTTCTCCATCATAAAAATTGGAGTAAGTTGCCAGGTGTCTGAATTTTGATCCTGTGATCATGGGGAATGCTGTAAGTGTGAAAAATGGTCATAAGTCACGTTTTTTCAGCAACGTTGTAACTTTTGAAAAGTCACTAAATGAACTGTTGTAAGCTGAGGACTACCTGAACAGGTTTCACATCATTCTAGTTCTCAGCCAGCTGTCCCCTTTCCCCAAAACATACTAACAGCTGATATATTACTGGCTACTTTAAAGAGCTGCTTCAACATCTGACACGCTGAACATTTATTAGACTTGTAACACTAAGTTTAATATTGCAATGTCCTGATTAAATAAATAAATGAAAACAGAGAAAAAAGAAAGCACAAACGTCATTAACTGTACTTTAATGACACCGTAAGTCAGTGGACTGGAGCAGTTGAAGCCAGAAATGGAGAAAGCAGGAGATTGCTCCCACAAAAGACCTGCTTTGTGCCTTGACTGGCTCAAAGGCTCCCTTTTTGAGCAGCAAGAACACCAGGTGACAGAAGTATGGGGGAAGTATGAACATTCTACCACTCCTTCTTTTACCAAAAACTGTGTACCTGGTTTGTTGCCTTTTCCTAGTTTGGGCAATGAGGTACACAGTATCACAACTGGAAGCAAAGCAAGAACATATGAACTTGCAAAAATGCTGCCAAAGAAGAGTCAGGAGACATTTACCATTCATTTGAGTGTGACTATGTATGTACGTACATATGGGCTGGAAGAATCATTATAAGCATTTAAATTTACATTGTACATTTGTACAACAGTTCAGGTGGAATGGCCCCGAATAAATCAAATATATATATATATATATATATATTTATAGACTTTGTATGTACAAATATATATCCATCTCGACAGATATATTTCAACTCTTGGAAAAGGATAAAAGCTAATAACATCTGTCTTTGCATGCACAGCTGTGAATTCTGTTCTGCTCAGTTGGGTCCTGTTTAAAATGCTATGGAGAGTGGCAATCTACCCCTAGAAATGTGTCCTACTAGGGGAATTTTTGTCCCTTTTCCTTGCCTTTGTGGGGGAAGAGGGGAATAAGCCCATGGTGCTGGTGAAGAAAAACTCCTCATGGCCACATTCCACCTCCAAAACACACTACAAGGATATACTTTTATTGCTAATCAAATAACCATGGGTAGGGAGGGCATTACCCAAACAATCTCACCATGATGGTTTTCATTCTGATCAAAGCCAAATGAAGCAATGCTGTGGCTCTACCACTGTCCATAAATTGCTCTTTGCCCAGAGGAAATCAAGGAAGGAAAGAAGGGATGGAATGAAAAATAGGCCCAGGTACCAGCAAAAATGTCATGGGAAAGGGATGAAAAGAACAGGAGCTCTGAAGATTCCAAAGAAAAGGGCTTTCACTGGAGAAACAGAACGATGTCCCTTTGTTGATCTGCAAGGACAAGCAGCTTAAACTGGATAAATGGAGAGTTGGCTGCCGGAAAGAGAAGCAGGAACAAGAGCAGAAAGTAGAGATCGTGGCAACGGCCCTCCATGTCATTCACCCAGGGAGACAGTCTACCCCCTCTCAACCTCTTTGTTCTTTGTTGAAGGCCGGAATGAAATGAATCTCCAGATAGGTAAGATTAAACTTTTTTTTTTAAAGATAAGGGTCCAAAAGCTTATAAAGGAGATAAATAGGCACCACATCAAAAAGGCAAAATTTGGATAAGGCTAAACAAACAGGAGAGAGAGAAAAAAAAAATAATAAAATGGAAATTGCACCAGCAATGCCCTTTGCCACAGAGACAGGCTTAGCACCAGGCCCAGAGGGCTGTCAGTCTTGCACAAGTGGTTGGCAAGTGAAACTCCAGAAGAGACATCCCTTGACAAGGTCTCTGGATATGCCTCCTTCAGCAATGTTCATGGGGCACCGATATGTACAAGAAAGCACTCTTAAAGGGAATGAGAGGGATCTTCGTGTCATAGGGCGGTGCTTTCTGAATCCTCCTCTGAAGTGATTTTTCCTGGTACAGGATGTCTCTGGACTTGACCCGAAGAATCCAAGTGAAGTGTAGCATCAACCTCTACATGGATGGAAGGGATGTCAAGATGGGCCAGATCTGTAACCAGGCACAGACAGAAAGGGAGACAAATTACCACCCTGTTCGAAGCCTTTTTCTGCCCACCCCGTGTATACATTTTAGTTAATCTGATAATGTAGAAGCTTTAACTGAAGAGAGCAATGAGTACAGTTCTTAGAGCCTGTTAATGCCAGAGAAAGGGATGTCATAATATAATCTTTGTTTAGACCTCTTTGCTTTTATTCTTTAGAGTTATGCCTTCCCTGCAAGCATTCCTTGCTAAGTGAATCTGCGGACACAGACCTGATAGTCAAATGACGGGCAAATAATATCTGGACGATTCCCTCTTCTAAAACCTCTTATAAAGCAAGAGCATCTTATACACCTGCTTTTTTTGATCATTTCAACACGATCAAATGTTTTCTTTGCTCCTTATCACAGCTTAGCTTAAAAGAAGAACCGCCTTGCAAAGAAGCCAATACCACAACAGTCCTTTTACTTAGAATTTGAAATCTAAATTTTTCCCACTCCCTCTTTGCTCAACAGTAAATATTCCAGTCATCAACCAAGTAATGGGGACTTTGCTACTTTACAATCAATGCCTTATGAATAATAATTAATTTGGCAGGTTTTGTGTGTGGGGGGGGGGGGGGGGCGGCAGGTGGGTTAGGTGTTTTTTGCTTTTTATTTTTAGAAAAATGGCTTAATCCAAAATGCTATAGGAAATTCTGAAAAGCGGGCAGGCTCATACTTCCTAAATTCTAATTTGCTGCTGAAAACGTGAATAAGTGATTCAGTTTTCTACATTGCATGCTGCTCCCTGGTGGCCACTATAAACTTTGAAGGAGACAAAGCTATTAGATGACAAAAAACCCTTTCTGATGATACCATTGGTATGTTATCAGTGGGAAGCCTTTTTTAAAAATGCATTCACACTTCCATGTGAGCTGGAACTTGTGAAATCTGGCTCCAGTTCACATGGAGGACTTCAACTCCTCCCTGATGCTCTCTTCAGGTGAAGAACTCAATATGTGAAGGTTTCCCCTAAGTTGTAACAACATTGAACAACTGTCAATATAACAGAGGGCAGTAGGAAGCCTTCTATATAACATGTGAGACATGCAGAACAGCTCTCCAGCAATATCACAGTATGACTTACAAAGGGGAATAATATTCTCCAATCATATTATTTGTTTCATAAGAAAAATTCAAAGTGGGGTCAGAAGTGATTAGTCACTGTTGGACAAATTCTTCCTTATAGAAAATTAGGAGAATACATGATATGGGACAGGGTAGGATAAATTTATTTAATTACAGACAAATGACAGCCATGCAGATTCTTCTGAACAAGTAATGTAATTGCAAGCTATTTCCAAAACTCGACAAGATGCTCACAGAACCACAAGATACCATGGAACATTCTGTTCATTCACACCTTCCAAACAACCAGCCCTTTGGGGATATTTGAGATACCAAAGAGAAACCTCCCTGACATTTTTAGTTGGTCAATCTGTATAGGGAAATCTGTTCAGAACAATCAAATTCCTCAACTTAATTCCCCCCCCCCAAATTTGTTTGAAGATACCTCAAAACTCATTAAATGAACTGGGCGATGTAGGCAAAGAAATGAGTGACATCTAGTGCAAGAGGAATGGTCCTTCTCTATCTAGGGCAGTGTTTCCCATCCTTGACAACTCTCAAGCTGTATGGATTTCAACTCCCAGAATTTCCTAGCCAATGTGAGATTTGAAGAAGGGAAATAAAACATTTTCACGGTTACCTAGATTGTTTTGATACTTGCAATCAGCACTGCAAATTTCAAAAACAGCTGCCCAGTTTGGAACCATGGGTTGGAACTGTTGGCAAAATTTTCATTCTCAGCATGACTCTGAATGACCTAGCCTAACTTATTTTTATGTTCTATACTACACCGTAGTAATTTTGCAACCAGTAATCCAAAGGCAAATGCACACCAAGCAGTGCATTTATGTTAAGTCCAGTTTTTCATCTGCTCTGTCCTATAATTTCTTACAGCTCAGGATGCAAATTTAGGGACATACTTTATCCTACACTATTTAAAAAATGAATATCTTTTCATATCACTGTTGTGTAATCATTGTAACCATCATTGAATGCAATCGGGCAAGTTGGGAACTTGCATCTATCAAGAGTCTGAGAGTGGCATAGGAAACTTATAATTTAAGCAAACAAACCCCTCACAGTATAATTTACACAAGAACACATCCAAAGTTGAAGAAATTAAAAAAAAAATTCCCAAGTACTCATGGAAAGGACACTTCTTAAAAAGGAATGATTCGCAAAACTTTAGCCTGATGAGTAGAAGAGCATTCCATTGCAAAGACTACTCTTTTCGGATAGTGAGAGAAGATTCCCATCATCTATGTGAATTGGCTACACACCTTATCTGAACCTTCCTGTGCTCTTGAAGTGCCCCAGATGTGGTTCTTTTGGCTTCATCCACAACAGTGAGTGCCACTAGTATTAGTTAAATGGTAATATCATGACATCCCTTTGGAAAGAACACATGGAATGGCAGAGGGAGAGAGTTAACATTGGTAAGAAAGGACCAGCAAGGTTAGGAGCAAGTGAATCCTATGGCTTGGAAAGGAATTAGTTGAATGAATTTAACTGTGTGTGTTCCAAAAAGGCTGCCGCGTGTGAAGGCCAGTGATTTAGAGAAGCACCCTCCAAGTTTACTAATAATAGCATATCAGGAAGCTTGGAATGGGGTTCAGCATAGAGCAGCCATGCTGTTCTGGATCAGCGGGCCCCATGCAAGGCCAGTGAGATGGTGATAGGTGACTCTGAGACGAGGCATAGTCACAGGGCAGGGCAGGGGCGGTAGGTGGTAGTAGCAGAAGGGCAAAGGTTCAGGGAAGATGGTGGGACTCCAGCGCTTACCCCAAGCAGTCCCCTCACACCTATCCAATATTGCACCACGTGTTTCAAACAGCTGCAAGGACACAATAATAGGATTGGGAAATAGGAACAAGAGAAACAGCAGCAACAAGACAAAAGTAAAACACAACGGAAAGTCTAAACAACAATACACCTATCTACCCATCCCTGAATAGAAAGCTGGTGAGATCTGATCTCTTTGTATTGCCCTTTCATTGGATGAAATAGTCATCTGTCTGAAGACTGGCCATTTAGTCCTTAGGAGCTGGCATGATGAAAGATGCTGCCATCTCTCATTACTGCCTAATATTCATACAATTCCAGTTTCTAATGTTCATATCATTAGAAGGATTAGCTCAAGACATCAGCATACTACGAAGTAGTATTCCGCTTGTTCAGTACTTCAGCTTGTTTTCCCCAAAATATAATAAAATAGTTTATATTAAAATATAATATAATAAAATAAACTGTTTATAGAGATTTAAAAATTCTTCATATCCCCCATCTTTTTGCCAATTCTCTTGGCTATAACTTGTCAGCTAGATGTATTTGTGCCTAAGTCTATATCCCCTCCCCCTGCCTTGGCAAATCCAAGATTGGAAACTTCAGTCCAATTGAAAAGAAACTAGTGCTCATCCAAGCATTAGACATGAAAATAGTGGAATGCCCATGTTTCTGAAATTCCCATGCTTAGGAAGAAATTCAGCTCCTGGAAAACCTGTCAGGTTGCAGAAAACTGTTCTAAATAGGATATTTTCTATTAAGTGTTCCAATTTATAGTACTAGCCAAGCCAAATGATCTCTTCTAATGAAGGGCAGTGTTCACTCTACTGTCAAAATAGCTGCATTATTTACTGTTTACAAAACAAACTAAAGAGGGAGATTGGCACATGAATCAATGGCTCTGGAATGGGGTGGACAGGAAGAATGTGGTCAAATAGACAAGTTGTCTTTTGTCACCAAAGCACTTCTGGGCCAAATTGTCAACCTTTGGCAGTGTAACATTGTATGACTGAAACATGACTTTGCCGTTTAACCCATCCCAAAGCACATTAAACCCCGACCATGTTTCTTGAGATCATTGGAAGGTGGAAAGAAAAATGCTAAACACTGAGAAACACGGTGGCAACCTAGAACAGGATTTACTCCAGTTGGCACAGCTATGCCAAAGAGAAATTTGCACCATATGTGAATGCAACATGGCACATCCAGGGGTGTACTACTATCATAGTACCTATAGTAAAGCCTGGAGGAATACACACTACTATGTAGCAATTTGCTAAAGACAGCAGTGCATGCTTAAATATATTGTTGCCGGAGAAAGTAAGAATCAGTGTCACTTGCCTTTGGGTCTAGAAATACCCTAAGATAAAAATCCCACTTTCATACCTATCCTACATCCCCTCAAGGTCACCATCATCATCAAAAATCAAGAAACTGCTTTGATCATAGCGCTGGAAAGTATCCCTCTTTCCCGCATCACAATGATAGCAGTAGCACTTTGACTTATATACTACTTCACAGTGCTTCCCAGCCCTCTCCAAGTGGTTTACAGAGCCAGCCTATTTCCCCTAACAATCTGGGTCCTCGTTTTACCCACCTCAGAAAGATGGAAGGCTGAATCAATCTTGAGCCTGGTGAAATTCGATCTGCCAAACTGCTGGTGGCAGATGATCAGCAGATGTAGCCTGCAGTACTACTTTCTATCCATTGCACCACTATGGCTCTTTATCTTGCTCTTTGGCTGTTTTGTTCTGTACACAATACTTGCTTCGGACTTTCTGATTGCGTAGCATTTTGAAAAACATGCCACCCTACCTATAGGAATAGACTTCTTTCTTTTCTTTTAGTTCATTTAAACTAAAATAAGGTTAATAAAATGAGCAGTCTTGATTTTGAAATCAAGGCTATGGGAAAACCAGAAAAACAAAGGAAAACAGCCTTGCAAAATGCCACTTCAGTCTTCACCTGATTAGAGTGGCCCCTATAAGACCTCTGCTTCACTTGGGCTGTTCCCATCTTTGTACTCCTTTTGCACTGCCCATCACTGACTCTGACTTCCATACTCAAAAGGAAGAAGAACCCACACAAGCCTTTTCCTCTGCCACCTGATCTCTCCTAGTAATCCCAGCTGTTTCCCAAACCACAAGCCGATGTCCCACTTTCACTGTCTGGTTACCTGTGGACATGCTCTCTCCAGGAGACATGTCATCTAGTATGGTGTGTTCTGTGGACTGTGGACTGGAGCCAGATGCACTGGATGTGGGAGGCTGTGGAGGTGGCAGTGTAGGCCTCTGTCGTGGCTTGGGGGTGGGCCGAGATTTGGTTAAAGTGCTTGTTAGGGAAGGAGGAGAAGACAGGGAAGGAGCTGCCGCTGGGGAAAGAGGGCCTGAACTCAAGGAGTAGCCTGGTGGGTAACTCAGTCCATAGGGCGATGGAGTGCTGGGTGGAGTGGGAGAAAGGCTGGCCGGAGATGGCTGCCCTGTCGATGGATCAGACATACCACCAGACTGGCCATAAGGACCCTTGGCGGGGAGTGGGGTCAGCTTCTTTGAAACTGCAGATAATAAGAGAGAGAAAGAGAGAAATACAGAAAGAAATGAGGATCACCGTTCATTGGAATCAGCTGAGCTTCTTACTACCAGTTTCTGAATACAATGGATAAATCCTAATCATAGTTAGCAGATGAATTTGAAACAAGTCTAATGATTTATCCAATAGAACCACATATGGGCCAATAGAAACACATATTTCAGAGCTTGTATCTTAGACACAAGTTATTCTCTAAAGCCTCTCTCCTAATCATAGAACATCAAATTCATTCATTATTTTTTTTGTTTTTTGTCTTATGGTTTTAACCAATTCTCAGTTTTAACCAGTTCCTTTGCTGGTATAGCAATTTTTGGAAATTTGACAACAATCAGAAAGCATGGTGAATATTATCACATAAATATAACTATGAATGCTAATTAAAACCATTTGTTATTAATTTCCATTAAATACGCTTTTCCTTTGCTTCTAAAGTCGGAAAGAAGATTCCCTTCTTTACATTCTTCTACCTGTTGTATGTTCAGGAGAACTGGTTATTATTTTTAGTTATTATCAAAATAACCAGTTCGGAGTTAACCAAATTCCTGATTTTATTTCAGCAACACGATCTGACCTTGTGGATTTTTTTTTAAAAAAGGGGGATAAATCTAAAGTGCTGATTTTTAAAGGACCTCTTTAAAAAAGCAGTATTTTACAAACCTTTTTGATTATTCCCTTGCACTTGGCTCCTGCTCAGACCTATACACTAGACCAGTGTTTCCCAATCTTGGCCACTTGAATATATCTGGACTTCAACTCCCAGAATTCCCCAGCCAGCATTTGCTGGCTGGGGAATTCTGGGAGTTGAAGTCCAAATATATTCAAGTGGCCAAGGTTGGGAAACACTACACTAGACACCTTGCCTACTAATGAAGAGAAACCGGGACTGAAAAAATATGGGCAAAGTAAACCTGGACTGAGGTTTTTTATACTTAAGTTGAATTCTCCTTCCAAGACCTCTTGAATTTAGTAGCCTCCACGTGTGAAGGAGCCTAGTATTTATTTATTTAATCAAATTTCTATGCTGCCCGATCCCATAGTACCCTTATGGAAAACTTAAACCTTCCCAAATACGTGAATGCAACCCCCGAATCCACCACTAAAATTGACACTAAAAAGTTTAGGAAAATTATATTAATTAATTAATTTATTATTTATTTATTTATTTATTAATCAAATTTGTATGCCACCCCTCTCCGCAGACTCGGGGCGGCTAACAACAGTCATAAAACAATATAAACAAATCTAATATTTAAGTTAATTTTAAAAAGAAACCCCAATTTAAGAGACCAATCATATACAGAAATACCATGCATAATTTTTTTATAAGCCTAGGGGAAGGGAATATCTCAATTCCCCCATGCTTGATGACAGAGGTGGGTTTTAAGGAGCTTAGGAAAGGCAAGGAGGGTGGGGGCAACTCTGATATCTGGGGGGAGTTGGTTCCAGAGGGCCGGGGCCGCCACAGAGAAGGCTCTTCCTCTGGGTCCCACCAAACGGCATTGTTTAGTCGAAGGGACCCGGAGAAGGCTAACTCTGTGGGACCTAACTGGTCGCTGGGATTCGTGCGGCAGAAGGAGGTCCCGGAGGTATTAGTGCTATTTAATTCATTAAATGGCAAGGTAATTGTATTTAATCAAAATTAGTTTTCACTCTATTCCCTTCATATTTGGGACATGCTTCTCCTGGAATATCATTCAAAGTTGACCATGCGGAAATTGGGCACCTCTGCTCTATCTATGGTGGATAGCAGAGCATACTTTTGCTTTCATTAGGTTCTTTATCTTCCGGATAAATTAGATCTCAGATATAAAATGCATACCTTTCCGCAGAGTGTGTGGACTTTGTTCTGTGGATAGCTGCGCTGTAGGACCTGGGGGCTGCTGTGCAGTCACACCACCTGGTGTTGTGTGGATACAAGCCGGGCTCCCTTTCTGCCCAGACACTAGCGAGAGTTCCTTGGTTTTCAGAGTGCTAACAGCAAAACAAAAGATCAAGAAGTAATAAGCTATATATGCCAGGAGATGCACATATCTCAGATCCCTTAATTTCCCTGGCAGAGTCCAATAAGATAAACCAATGGTATTTGCAAAGCAAAGCATGTTTATGTCTTACTCCCAAACACATGCCTAAAGGACCAGACAATCTTGCACATACACCTTCAAAGCATGAGGAGAGCATGAATGAAGCCACAGCCCTCTCAATCATTCTGTAAAGACCAATGAGACAAAACAAAAATGGTGGGAAGCTGTTTTGAGCTTATTCTGACATTCAGTCTGTCCTTATGATGGGGAGAGGAAGGAGTGTTTTATAAATTAAGATACTTTTTTGTGTCTTGGATTTGGGAGCATATCTATCGTCCAAATCTGTCCCTCATGAGCCACACATTTATCAGGGTTGGCCAATGTGCCCCAATGTCCAAGGCACCAATAGTGAGCAACAATTTAGTGAGACGGAGGCTGGTAGACCCAAAATCCAATAACTGGAATCTTAGTGGAAGGACTCTTAAAAAGCTGCTTTTTGTTGCTGGGGGTGTCTCATAAAGCCATATGCCGATGGGCTGGTTAGTTCCAAAGAATCTGCTGCTTTGGCACTGTTACCTATGGCCCATTTCACAATCACACTGGATAAAGGATTTTGCTGCAATCCAAAGAAAGATTGGGATTGTCATTGCAGTTTCTCTACAAATTCCTAGAAACTATTATTTTGGGAAGATGACGAGAATTCTCCTGGAATATCTCTAGTCTCTTTGCAGAACTTCTTTTCTCAAGCTCCATAGAGAAAGAAGAAAAGCCACTAAACCAGGTTTTTTGAACTGTCATTTAGAGTTTGGTGTCTGTCGTCTATTGACCAAAGCAACAAAAATGCCCTCGGAACATTGAGAAGGCTACCAGCAGGGTGGGGTCCAAAGAAATGCCCTTTCTCTTTTCCCGTGGAGAGCTGGGGTCTAAATTCCATTCTCTGATATCATCAAAGGATTAGCAGGTGGTGGTCACCCTTCAAGAATCCACCATGCCCTGCCAGCGTCAAATAAACAATTATTTACCTAGTAAGACCGGTTCCTCTGTCTCTGACACAGGTGCAGCTGACCCAGGGGGAAGAGACTGACATGCTGGAGCTATACGGAAGAGTGCCAGGAGGATTAGGTTTGGATAAGGTGAAAGCGGTTTTTGTGGTGACAAAGGAAAGGTTAGTCTCAGGACCATGCAGTTCTGTGAGGGAAATCTGCTTAGGGAGATGTAGGAAATTAATGTCAAATGATTGAAAGGAGGGGGAAGAAGAACAGGAGGAAGAACAAGGGGGAGGGAGTGTTGGGTTGTTCCCTGCCCAATGGTACGGCGGCAAGGGAGGCTCAGGCCTAGTGCATGGGCTGGTCCTGGGGGGGTAAGGGTAGAAGGATGAGTAGTGGGGGTACAAAGGAGACTTGTCGTCTTCAGGGGATGGATAGATGTAACAGGAATCCGACCAATTAGACGACACACCATCCGTGCTGCAAAGGTCCAAAACAAAAAAACAAAACAAAACAAAAAGGAAAAAAAAAGAGCAGAGAGCATTTGTACAAGGAAGCACTGAACTGAAGTTCCAATCATAGCCCCAAAGCATGAGGGTGGCAGAAGAGCAACCAAAAGAGTTAAAGGAGCTGGCAAAGTCCAGATATTCCCCTTGCCTGATTTTTACTTCTGCTTGCAAATATATGGCATGCGCTGGAAACCAAGAGGTGGCCAGCACAGCTGTTTTTTTGCCAGCACCTGATCCCGAGACAGTACCCAAAGCAAATACACTAAGTTTGCAGATGCCCTGCATGGCTTTAATCTGTAGGGGCTGGGGAAGGACAATTTGATTTGAGATATCTTTGAACTCTCTTTCCAGGACATATTCATTCTTTTAGTATTAATATATTAGTTTCCGTAATGTATTTTTGTAATACATCCACATCTTGGGAGCTGGGTGGTAAGGTATGTGAAGAAAGAGAAAAAAAGAAGGAAAGAAAGAAACAGAAATAGAAAGAGAGAGAGGGAGAGGGAGAGAGGGGGAGAGAGCATTTTCCTAAGAAAAAAGGAAAAATAAAACAATTTCTTTATGGGGCCTTACACACTAATATGCAAATGCTTGAATGTGGAGTGCAAGCAGAAAAAAAAATCTAAAAAATTTAAGTGGAAATTGATGGTGATGCTATATTATAAGGAATTGTTGTCCTTTGTGTATCAGATATGAAAGATTCATACTTTTAACATACATCCCAGAGGCTCCCCCCCGCCCCGAAATTCAAGAAAATCCACATCTGTCTCCAATTCAAATTTTATTTACTTGGAAACTGGCAGGTCCCGATGTGAACCAGCTGATTAAATTCCAGCAGACAAATCAATCAAGGCATAAGACAGTGGTGCAGAAGAATAGAATATGCTGTGAAATTATAACTGTGAAATTAAAACCAGAAATAAGAATATTGCAAAATAAATAAACTAAGGTCAGGAAAACTACAGAAGAAAACATAAAGATGTCAGCGGCCAGCATACTAAAATGTAAAACTAAGCGAGTACTAAGATTTGCATAATGTTTGCAGGTAAGGGGAGACTTGACACTTTGCACCAAGGAAACAAAGAAAGTGTGGAATGAATTATAATGAAGCTGCATGTCATTAAGTCAATAGTTGGAACTGTGATCCCTCTAATTTCTCTCCCTGCAAATCAGCAACAGTGCTGTTGAATACAGAGAGGAAAAGTCCTTTTCTTTATTTTAATCTCTCGAGGCTGTCTCCATTCATTTACAGCCAAAGATTGCAGTGACACTAGCATTTCAGAGTTAGGAAATAATGGCTCCACAATGCAGCCCAGAGAAGGTTTTGGTGAGAACTGCAATTGTAAAGTCATCAGATTTCTACAAATGCTCACACTTCGGAGCTATAAAACACTGCCCCTGCCCAAGCCCACAAGAGCATCAAGAGTGCACCTACACACTTCTCAATGGGATTGAGTGTGCCCACTATTTCCAGAAGAACCAAAAGGGAATCTGTTATAGCATTTGCATGCAGCTCCATTTTTGTGTGCATGCAATTCCATTTGTGCAAGTGGTGTGTGTGTGTGCCTACTGTTTGTGCAAATGGAGCTGGGCATGTGTACACCAGTAGTGGGTTCTAAAACCCTTTACTACTGGTTTGCCTGTGCACTTGCACAGAAATGTCTTGGGTGGGTGGGTGGAGCTTCCCGCTGCCAGTGCTATTGGTTCTTAGAACAGGGCTGAACTGGCAGCAACCTACCACTGGTGTACACTCATCCACCTCTCACAGAACCCTCTCCATCCCATCCTCTCCCCCTCATGCCAGTGCCCAAAATTTGAAAATCTGGAGACTGCTGTTCTAGTGCAACCCCTTCTCAAACAGGAAACCCTATACCCGTCATGATGAACCTATCGCTTGCATGCCACAAGTGGCACATTGAGCCATATTGGTGGGCATGTGAGCTGAGGTCCCTTCTGGGCGCACTGGGATTTAGGAAACAACCTCCGGAGGGGGTGAGGAAGGCCCATTTTTTGATCTCCCCAAGCTCCAGATCCTTTCTTCCCAATTTGAAATGGGCCATTTCTGGCCTCCAGAGGGCCTCCGGGGTGTGTGTGGGGCTCTGAAGTCTGGGGAGAGTGAAAAATGGGCATGCCATTGCATGTGGGGAGTGGGGCGGGGTGTCATGCGCGCATGTGTGAGAGGCACATGGGTATGGGAACATGCATGTGTGACCCCCCCCACTTCTCCTCCTTTTGACATGTGAATCAAAAAAAGATTCACCATCATTGCCCTATACCATTTCAAACAAGATTGTCAAATCTCTTAACATGATGGAGGACCCACAACTTCTAGAGGCAAATCATTCCACTGATTAATTGTTCCAACTGTCAGGAAATTTCTCCTTAGCACTAAGTTGATCTGCTCCTTGATTAGTTTTTGTCCTGCCTTCAAGTGCTTTGTTGGGGCAACTCCTGAGATATTGGAACACTGCTATCATGTCATCCTTAGTTCTTCTTTTCATTAAACTAGACATACCCAATTCCAGCAACTGTTCTTCACATGTTTTAGCCTCCAGCCCCCTAATCATCTTTGTTGCTCTTCTCTGCACTCTTTCTAGAGTCTTCACATCTTTTTTACATCGTGGCGACCAAAACTTGATGCAGTATTCCAAGTGTGGCCCTACCAAGGCATTATGAAGTGGTATTAACACTTCATGTGGTCTTGATTTTATCCCTCTGTTAATGTAGCCTAGGGCTGAACTATTGATTAATTTTCTTCAGACATTAAAATGAGTACATTCAATCTGTTATTAGTAAAAAGGCCAAAGTGAGTGGCAGATGCTACTGGTTTAAGGGCAAGAGAGTGATGGGGAGCAGAATAGCACATGGCCATTATCATTTCACCTCATGTGACTGCATTGGAACAAAAATCAGATTAGGCAAAGGGATCAAAGGGCTAGAAATGATGCCTTATCAGAGAGAACAAGAACTTGCAAAAATGCAACTGAAAACTGATGTCAACTGGGGAAAAGAATAATTAGAAAATGGAGGTCAAATTCCCCATATACAGAAATGTTACTTGTCAAAGACCTCAATTCAAATTTCATGCAAGACTCTTCCTGTGGTTTGAGGCGGCCTGTTTCAGTGTTTCATCACTATTATTTCTAAAGGGTTAATCCCAATCACTAGTTCTAATCTCCATAGTGACAGGCAGGACATTAAACATCTAATTCCACACTTTCAGGTAAGAAACTCATTTATGATGGAAATGTAGTTCAGAATGATATGCATGATTCTGAGAGAACATTCTACTCTCTCAATATATCACAATAGCACATATAAGACATTTGATGTGACATTCTTGTTACAAAACTGATCCTATACCACAAATAATTTGTATTTTAGCCTACTGATTTAACATCCAGATATATTTTTAAAAAAAAGAAAGGAAGGAGAAGAAAGAAAGGAAGGAAGGAAAAGAAAGAAAGGAAGGAAAAGAAAGAAAGAAAGGAAAAGAAAGAAAGAAAGAAAGAAAGAAAGAAGAAAGTGGAGGACAGCATTAAAATAGCATCTCATCTAGTTTAATTTTGCTCTGCTGTCCTGCACTGAAAAGAATACACTGAAGTTCACAGAAAGTCCTTCAATGGTTCAAGGATAGTTGAGGACCCAAATATTGCTTTGATCAAGGGAACATCATGATGAAATCCAAAAGGATTTGGAGTAAAACATTTAACAAATGAATAAGGTACTATTATATGATATTAATGTATTGACCAATGGGGTATTCCTCCTTCCCCAGAAAGTAGAGAAGTAAATAATACGGTCTGTTGATTCCCTGTAATTGCCCTTTAAATTGAGAGGAAAACCTCTGTTTTACATGATTGGTGCCAATTGCCCTTGCCATCTACTCTCTTTGGAGAATTAAAGTTTTTGCTCTTGTGCACTGAAGGTACTGTTATTTTGTACCTGATTTCCCTCTCTTGCTCTCTTTTCCCTCCCACCCCCTTCTGCTCACATACAAAGTAAAAGCTGAAGCACAACAGAAGAAGGTCAATGCAGGCATGGGAGTGGCAGATGTGCTCATGGACCACAGAACGCTGTGGTAGCAATCTGTGTTGCTTCCAGTACTTACCTTGCTCGCTCAGCCCCTGGTAGGAACCCGAAGCTAGTTGGAGTAGGGGAGGGAGTAGCTGAAATGTCAAGAGTTTGCTCAGGAATTGGTGACTGAGGAGTAGCAGCAAGTTCACAAGGCGGAGCAGGGGGCTGCATGGCAGGAGGGGTGGAGGATGCCTTACGAACTATGGAGGGGCCTCTGCGAGCCACCCAAGAGGTGTCCATCACCCGGACGCCCATGCTAGTGGGGGGAACACAGAGATACACCCTTACCATCTTGAAAGCATTAAAGTATAAAACACACACACTTACACACACACACACACACACGCACAGCAGTAGAAAAAAAGAGGAATCTATCTGGGTGCACCTAGGTCTGTAATCCTGAACAGACTCCCTTTCTGTGCAGTGCTATGTACAGACAGGATGAGAGGGAGCTGAAAACATGGAACGCAGACATCATTAGACAGGGAGAAACCCATTGCTTCAAAATTTCACTAAGTAGTCCTAAGTAGTGTTGAAGAAAACATTAAAATAAGGCATGTCTTTCTATGAAACTCCCGAGGTCTCAAAACACCTTGGTTTTGGCTACTCCCAATCTCTTGATTAGAGAAAAAGAAGCAGTTTGGCCTTGTAAGTATTTTTTAAGCCAAGAAACATTATGTCACTTTGTTTGTTTGTCTTTGCTTTCAGGGCATTTGCTTGGTTAGTTAGGTGAAAAATACAGGGAAACCTTTGCAATTGCTTGCAAGAGAAAGTTCAAAAGCATTGATCTTTTAAGGATAATAACATTTTACAGCTATAGAGGGTTTCCCAGAGTAACAGCAAGGAGCCTGTGAGTGGAGAAAAACCCGCAACCCTGAGAATAAAATTCTGATCAAAAAAGTAAACTTTGGGGAAATATTTTTATTTTTATAATGTGCAGCTGCCCGTACATTCCAAAGAGAAAGGAAACTATCCTTTGCAGTGGAAATTAATGGCATTGCAGGAAAGTGAAAAGGCCAATGCTCAATGACTGGAGCGTGTGCTTTGCAGGCATGAAGGCCCTGGGTTCAGTCCCCATCGCCACTTTACATATCCTAGGCAGCAGGGATGTGAA
Source organism: Erythrolamprus reginae (assembly GCF_031021105.1). Classification (NCBI taxonomy): domain Eukaryota; kingdom Metazoa; phylum Chordata; class Lepidosauria; order Squamata; family Dipsadidae; genus Erythrolamprus; species Erythrolamprus reginae. The sequence goes on from NC_091951.1 coordinate 142,080,600, forward strand.
AGGCCTCTACTGTCTGATCTTATAGAGCCTTTGCCTCTACATGAAGTAGCTCTATTTGTCCAAACACTTGCTCCATTCCAACTGCAGGGAAAGAGATGCTGGCTTTTATGCTGCCTTGCCATGATCCACAGTTGGGCAAAAGAGGGCTTTGTCTGCCAAGGCCCTGGGTGCTCTGAACAGGCTGGGTTTGAATACTGGGAAAAAAAGGATTGGTCCAAGAGCTACCCAGAAAATACTGTACCTTTGGATTTTCCTAAGGCTGCATGGACAAAAACACACAGACATTAGTGTAACACAAACTAAGGCTAAATGGCTCTCCTCCTGCACCAGCAGTGGCTGTCTATGGGGTGAGGGTAAGGGAGGAAGCCAGCGAGGGTAAGAGAAAAGCCTGGGAATCTAGCAGCAGTGTCTTACTACAGAGGAAGCAGGGTGTTTAATGGAAAGAGGAACCAGAGAAAATGGAAGGATTCTGGGAAAACAATGAACTCCCCCTCAGAATGTTAAGAGGTGATTAGGAGAAGCAGAATGAAACAAATTATAAGGATCGTACTCTTGCTGCTCCAAGCCTTGTGAAGATAGGGAGCCAGAGGATCTATAGGATGGATGAATACATCAATGAAATGGGGATGTGTCACAACTCCTGTGTGGTTCTTCTCTCTGGTTCAAAGGAGTTAGGTGTTGTTCTTGGCAGCTAATGTTTAATGTCTGATGTGAGGACAATACTGGGAACTGAAAGCTATTAGCGCACATGGAAAGCTTTAAGAATCAGCCTATCGTCTTTCTCTTTCTCTCTCTCTCTCCCCACCCTGGATAATTTGTACTCTCCTTATTTCTGTTTGCTTGGGCTCCTCCCATCACAATTGTCTTGGGGGCATCTGAATATAATTTCGCCCATATTTGTATAGCCAAGGATAGAATATTGTTCTGTGACAGGGAATTAGGTCATGAAAAAGTTAAAAACATAAATTTGTATTTCTGCCCATGCCTGACTAGTTTTATGTACTGAAACCTTGGCTTAATCTATAAAAACAACAAATAGAAGCAGGGTAAGAACAATACATGACAATCCTCAACTGTTTGAGGCAAATTTTGCAAATGTCCCAAATACAAAGTTACAGGGCTCGAAGGTTGACCAATTTTAACCTGAAACATCTGGGTGCAACCTTTCATCAGATGAACTGGCACTGAGAGGGGGAAAGCATAGAAAGAGAGTGCCATGTGCTTCAAAGGATATACGTTCCTCTCAACTTTGCCTCTGGTTCTCAAAGGATTTATCTGAGAGATTTGTGACTCTTCATTAAAAAGGGAAAGTCCCCAGCCTCTGCTTTAGGGAATCTCTATTAGGAAACAGATTTTGTTTTATTCAAACCTATTCCCTTTTCATAAGAGTTTGGTGTTTCTTTTAGCCACTGCAGGTCAAAGAATGTGTCCAAGACTTAGATTAGATTAGGTAGATTAGTTTGTTGATGATAAACTGGCCTGGACATTTTTGGCTAATGATGGAAAGAGCTCATATGTGGGACATTAGATATATATGCCTGACTATGTGGAAATGTAATTGGTAACATACAGATAACACATTCTTCTCTTGATGATTCCTCAAAATAGAAGAAATATTAAGGCTCAGCCCTAGCTTTCAAAGGGCAAGATGTGGAAGGCTGCTCACAGAGTCACTCGTTAGCATCCTGTCTGACAATGCGTCTCACAGTAATGCGAGCTAAGACACAGCTAGTGTACTGGTGGAACAAATCTGTCACTGAATGTGATCCTATCTAGGAGAAGCACAGTTCCTACTATTAAATGAAAGAGATGATGGCAGTGAAGAGGATTAATGTTGTGTTTACTTTCCACAGTATCAGTGAATCACTTAATACGATACTTGTTTAGTTAGTAGGCTGCTCAAGAAATATTTGGAGTCAAACTAAATATCGTACTCAATGGATCTATTTACTGAGTTGGCAAAGCATTTTGAGGGCTAAATAACACAGATTTTCTTTAAATTGGAGAATATAGTTCAGGGGTTATACTTGATTTCACTGTGGACCGCTGATTTCACTGTGTTTGACCTTGGGGAGGATGTAGTGGGCGGGGCCATCTCAACATCATTGTGTCGGGGGCACCTGTGGTGGCCTGACTGCTCTGCCAGAGAAACAGGCTCCTGGGATAGCCTCCTGTAATCCTCTGCCAGTGAAAATGGAGCTTGAAGGGCTGCATGTTGTCCTCCCAAGCTCCGCTTTCATTGGTAGAGACACCACAGGCCACTCTTTTGCTGTTTCCAGGGCGGTCTGGTGGTCCATATCTAAGCACTCCATGGGCAGAATCCAGCCCCTGGGTTTTGAGTTTAACACCCCTGGTCTATATTGTCCATACAGAGATCATTCTGGAAATCCACCAAGTTGGGAGGTCAATTTCAATTACTTACAATTACTTCCTGCTATCAGACTCAGCTCAACCTGTTAGATTATATAGGAAAGGGCTCTTTCTTATTCCATAGTTTAGAGATATTGATGGCATGGTAGTTTTAGAAAATTATTTTTAAAATTCAAAACTTTTTCAAAAAGTCTTTAAGTTAAGATGACCTTTGCCTCTTAGTGTTTCTTCTATTTTAATTTTGGTTTTTTTGTTACTTAATTATTAAAAGTTTTGTTATTGGGCTGTGCATTGTTTTAATCCTGTTGTTCTTACTGTGTCTACTGAGAATCTCAAGATTGTGGTGGATAAAAAGAATGAATGAATGACTGTGATGTGAGAAGTAGACAAGATGGATATAAGAATTATGCCATCTTTATTAATAAAAGCAAGCAAATAAGGGTTAATTGAACAGCTACAGTTAATGATTCTTTATGCAATGGGGAAATGCTCACCAAAGGAGGTGGGTACATATTGTTTTGAAGAAGACCTTTCTGGACTCTGAGATCTTAGATAAGTACTACTCAGTAGTGATCATTTCTTTGTAATCGTTTCTTTACATGTAGATACATGTAAATAGATATATGTGACAATTTGTGCCTATTTCTTTGTAAATAGACAATTTGTATCTTTTCCTTTGTAAATGGATACATGTAAATAGATATACGTGACAATTTGTGCACAGTTATGAGAATGAGTGCTATGTATAACTATTATGGTATGGTATGATGTACCTAATTATTCAAGCTGTTCTACTCCTGTAATAGGATTAAAGTGATTTGCTATTACTTCCTTCTGAATTTTTTAAAAAATCTCAGCCTTGGCATTTGTTGAATGTTACTTTGTTGTTAACTATCATTAGTAGCAGTAACAGTAGTAACAAAGACCATCCTGCTTAGCTTCTGAGTCCAGACAAAGTCATCCAAGTGCTCACACATTCTCAGGCAACAAATAATGATAATAAATTGCTTTGTTTTAAGAGTGAAGCCAGTCACCAATCTCCTAGAATGTGGAATTGTTTGCTAGTATTTGTTGATCTTTGTGCAACTAGACAGGAGACAAATGCATGTCATTGTTGGACAATGAAGGCTCGACAATATCCATAGGTTAAACTGGATAGTTACTGCACAGGGAAGCAAAACCCCTTTCCACTGTTGCTAATAAGCCTGGATTGCATAACTCTCCAGAACTATTGCTACCTTCCAGCACTATGGTGTGCTCACATGCCAATCTAAAACATACTATCATGGTCTAATAGAACAAAACCATAGTATAATTTCTGAATCCAGGGTACAGAGGCTCAGGCCAAAGACATTTGATGTCTTCTTGCATTTCTTATGGCAGTAGGAAACACATGATAAGAATTAAGCGTATTTGGCTAAATTGTCAAAATACAAGGGGGTGATGAAAATAGGCAAATATCAAAGTGGCCAGGCTTATTTAATCATCAATGCTTGTACTAGTCTTTTACTCCTAAGTAGTCTTGATGATAACAGAAGAAAGGGAGTTGATGATGGTAAGAGATGGAAGAGATTGCTTTGAATGGTATCTCCTAGCACAGGGGTATCAAACTGGTGGCCCATGGGCCGGATCCATCACGCACAAGCCATGCCCGCCCTGGCTCCAACAAGGCTAAAAACCCCATCATAATATGTCATGATATGTCTCATGACACAACTTCCCTCAATCCTCTACTAGAATAGAGAGAAAAATATAAGATTGTAATCAGATGCATAATTAATTTAGTTCATAGTTCATGACAGACAGATAGCACAGCTTTCCTCTGGAAAAGTTGGCCAACTCAGGATGACATTCTAATATATTAGAGTAAGCATAATGGGCACATAATCCTTGGCCTCATAGATCACTGCCCTGGATTCTGCCAACTTACCAAAACTTTCTCCCCTCATTTATCCAATAGAACAAATACCACTAGCAGAGGCCAGGACTAGTCAGGCAGCCAGGCAGCCAGGCAGGCAAAATGGTATATTTCCTTTCAATAGGCCACAAGTCTCATGCTTGAGGATGGAAGGGGCACTTAAGAGCAGGGTGAAATGTTATGACAAGGTGATGAGGCACCTATTCTGCTTGAAAACCTATCCATTATTTCACCTAGGAAGTAGCACTGCAAATCAACATAGCTTATTCTAGCTTGCACCCCAGATTGTCCCAATACTCTCTCACAACAAAGCAAAAGAATCCCTACCCATCCTTCTTGTAGAACTCAAGCATCATGTTGTCCGTGGCCACACTGAGTGGTCGTCGGGTCTGATCTGATGGTTTGTGGTCAGTGTGGTCCATATCAGGTGATGGCATAGAATTGTAGTTTGCATTGTGGTTCACATGCACAGGGCTTCCATAGTTCCCAGTCAAGTTGAATTCAATGTCTAATTTGGAGAAACAGCAAAATAGTCATGCAATGCATGTGTTACAAACAAAGGCCCAGCATAGACTAGATTCCATCTCAAATAACCTGATCCCAGCATACAACGGGAATGGGATAACTTGCCATAACCAACCGGTTGCTGCAAATTCATTGTGGCCAACTCACCATGGCCAACTCACCAGGGCTGGGTTTTACTTACCTTCCCTACCAGTTTCGCAATGTATTGGAAGTATGTATTTGGCGTCATGTTGCACAAATGTCACGTCATGCAAATGACTCTCTGGTCATGAGTACAAGGCTCTGCACATGTGCAGAGGATTCTTTGCCAGCTGCTTTCAAGGAGTGGTGACCATAGAATCGGTGTCAGGGAGTGGCCAGCCAGCCATCGCTTTCGGTTCAACGAGTGGGGGCAAATTTCCACCACTGGTATGGGTGAACCGGTCCAAACTGGCAGCAACCCACCACTATAACTCACCAAAGGCAGCTTGGTGCAGGATAAGTCACCATGGCCAACCCATCGTGAAACAACTCACAATTTTATTTAATTATTTAAAATATATAATAATTATTTTAATTTTTACCATTCACATTTCATTCTGTCTTTCCTTTTGCATCCTTTCTTTAATGATTATATTCCACCATTTGATATTCACATACCTCTTGTCCTACAGTGAATGTGGCAAGTTGATGTAGCGAGTTGGCCATGGTGAATTGTCATAGACACAAACACACACATACACACACCACCACATATAAGAAGGCAAACTAGCAAATTCTTATAGGATTTATCAAGTGATAAGTAAAGGTAAACTTAAAGAAAAAGCATAAAATCACATTATCTTGGATCTCCAGCAGCTGGTATCACAATTCTCATTTTTAAATTACAGTCTTAGACACCACGACCTGACTAATTATTAGAGAGGTATTAGTCATCTAGGAAAGAACAATAGGTAGTAATTGAGAAAGAGTTGCACAAGCAACAGAAGTGATACCTAGCTCTCACTACTAGCCCTGGTCTCATCTGGCTCTGCTTGACAAAAGCATCTGAAAAGAATAGATGGAAAAAAGCTTCTTACCTCCAGGAAAGAACCAATCAGCATGCTGAATAAGGGGTTCAATAATTGCAACTATCTGTAGAGAGACTGTTGCCATCATCTCTGTGATGTTTCTGAAATGAAAGAAGAGATCCACAAGGACAAAGTCATGACAATAGTGAGGTCTTTTGGGTGAGGTCTCTATTCTTTTGAGTACAACAGTAGACTACACTTGAATTCTTTATTGGCCAAGTGTGATCGGACACACAAGGAACTTCTCTTTGGTGCCTATGCTCTCAGTGTACATAAAATGACTCCCGGTCCCTATTTGGACCGGGAGTCATTGCTCACAGTCACTCATGCCCTCATCACCTCGAGGCTCGACTACTGTAACGCTCTCTACATGGGGCTACCTTTGAAAAGTGTTCGGAAACTTCAGATCGTGCAGAATGCAGCTGCGAGAGCAATTATGGGCTTCTCCAAGTATGCCCATATCACTTCAATACTCCGCAGTCTGCATTGGTTGCCGATCAGTTTCCGGTCACAATTCAAAGTGTTGGTTATGACCTATAAAGCCCTTCATGGCACAGGACCAGAATATCTCCGGGACCGCCTTCTGCCGCACGAATCCCAGTGACCGGTTCGGTCCCACAGAGTTGGCCTTCTCTGGGTCCCGTCGACTAAACAATGTCGTCTGGCGGGACCCAGGGGAAGAGCCTTCTCTGTGGCGGCTCCGACCCTCTGGAACTAGCTCCCCCCTGAGATTAGGATTGCCCTCACCCTCCTTGCCTTTCGCAAACTCCTTAAAACCCACCTCTGCCGTCAGGCATGGGGGAACTGAAACATCTCCCCCTTTGCCCATGTTGTTTTGATGTTAGATTGATTGTGTGCTTGTTTTTTAATATTCTGGGGTTGTTGTTTTTTATGAATTTTTTAGCTTAACATTGTAATTGGATTGGTGGGTATTGGATTTGTTATTATGTATTGTTTTTACTTTGTTGTGAGCCGCCCCGAGTTTGCGGAGAGGGGCGGCATATAAATCCAATAAATCTAATCTAATCTAAAATAAATGATACATTTGTCAAGAATCATGAGGTACAACACTTAATGATTGAGATAGGGTACAAATAAGCAGTGACTGAACTAAATGATAGAACTAAAAGACTGGAAAATCTTGAAGATCTGCTGCTTCTAATTTAAAATTAACCTGTTTTGCATCTTGCTTCTTGTGCCATGTCCCATTCTCTAAAAACAATTTTAGGTGTATGAAACCATTAAGATACTACAATTTGATCAAAGTATTCCTGATAAAATCAGTATCTGCCAAGTATAGCAAATAAAATATTTTTCCAGAGTTCACATGCTTAAGCTATAATATATAGAATTTTAAAACAGCAAAGCCCTAGACTTCAACCTCTTACCCTTCTGTCTGAGGCCAGAGGAGATTTGGCCCTAGCACAATGGCTATGTTGCTTGGTGTCATTTTGTTTGCATCTTGGTACTCGGTTAAGTTTGCAAGGAATTTGATTAGGTACCTGCAGTGAGATGAAATCAAGTTAAAATTGAAGTGAAAAAATTTTAGAGGTGGGATACAAACTCATGAGCTCAGTCTGGTTAATTTTACTTGCTAAAATGCCATCAACCAAATATTTTAGCTACTGGTAAATACATGAGATAAAAAAGGAGTAGGTAATTCAAACATCACATCCGTTTACAGAAAAGGGGCCAAGATATACCTCTACAGTATACTATAACAACCCCTTCTGCAAGACGGAACAATGAAGCAAATGACACCAACTGAGAACCATTTAAAAGCTGAAATGATGAAGATCTGATATGGGTCTCAACCTGTCATATTTGGGAAAAGTAAAATTCCTAGAAATTTATCTATTTATCCATCAATAATATTTGAAGTAGCCCATCGGGATTTAAAGTAACATTGATCCAAACTGTTAGTATTCTGGACCAGATCAGAGTTTCTACACTTGGCAATTACCTTTGATGGGCACTTGGGAGCACCCATTATGGCACTAAGGAAAACTGACAGAATCTGTTCATATGTTGTGTAAGGTAAAGGTGGCCCAAACAGTGGCACTTCTCTAGGTATTCAAAGCAGTATGGATAATTTGAGCCTTTTGCTTTTCTATTGCTTTGGAAAACAACACCGAGTACTTATATTGGTTAATTTCTTAGACTGTATTCTTATTAAATGTCCATTTGTGTCTTCATTTATTGTAGGAAAACATTAAAAAGCTCCCCTTCTCTCCACAATTTATGATCAAAATGGTGCCAAAGTTTTCAATTATTACTGCATCATCCGCATAATTGAATTTTTCTTTCTGTTAATTTTAGGACAGGGATATTGAGGGAGTAGATAAATTTTACCAGAATGTGACCCCATTTTATCACATTGCTTATGTATCAAAAGGAGGAGGCATCTATCAAGTTACTCCAAACTGCCCTTGTGTGCTTCTTACTGGGTCAAATGCTGTTTGAAAATCACCAACCATAACTATAACTTTGAATGTTCTTTTCAGCAAAGAATTATAATCCCAGGTAGTGTTCAAATTGTTGATCTATCCACCTGGAAGCCTATTATTTGGATTCACTAATGTCCTTCCAATAACTCACAATTACATATATCAGCTTTCCATGTTCACAAGGTTTCCTATTGTAGTGGGGTTAAATGCAAGATGAACTCAAAGATTCTCCAGATTGCAGCAGAACAAAAGGGCTACTGACCATTGATCTATAAGGAGGAAATAGATACTTCTGTTATCCTTTTAACTTGTGTCTTCTAAAAAACAAGGGAGAACTCAAGTCAAAAAGTGGCTCAGTTTCAAACTGCTGACCTAATTCAGATGGATGCTATGTTTATCCTAGCATTTGAATAAAACCTTTTCTGATAGTTTGCAAGCAGTTCCTATACCAGTTAAGGCTTCTACCTGAGGGCTATTTAATTAAAATGGCAGGATCTAGATGATATCTTAAGGTAAGCATCATGCTAATAAATAAAGAATGAGTGAAGACTAGAGTTTTTGAGATGCTAGATCAATCTTTTAAACTGGAGTTTACTTTTCCTCCTTAGTTTTGGCAGTTGGGCTTTCTTGAAGGGTAGGTCATGAGGACAGCTCCCCTATTTCTCCAGACTCCATGGTCATGGCCTCTGGTGGCAGTATGAATTCTTCTACAACTGGGTTAATAAAAGAACACTTCCTCTTATTGAGTAGGAGCATCACACGTTTTAAAGCTATTCTTGATGATGATTCAAATGAAGAGGTTGGCTTGTTTAGTCCTGGGGAAATATCCCCTTCATATAGAAATAAAATAATGTTAAATGAATCAGCTGAAAATGCTGCTTGCAACCTTGATCTAATATCCTCAGGTTTTTCTACTATATGTCCCTGCTCTTCCTAGAAAAGCAATTTAGGGTATTGGAGTGGTTCACTTTTTTTTCTTGCAGTCTTCAGGAATCATCTGAAAAAATGGCAAAATCCTTTTTTTACTGCTGGTTCTGTGGCCGTGGCATGGTGGATGTGGCAGGGGAAAGTTACTGTAAAATCCCAATTCCCTCCCCACTCCTGGGGGAAGGATACTGCAAGATCTCCATTCCCACCCCACTCTGGGGCCAGCTAGAGGTGGTATTTGCCGGTTCTCTGAACTACTCAAAATTTCCACTACTACTTCTCCAGAACCTGTCGGATTTCTGAAAGTTTGTTATGTAGGTTTATGTGTTACCCTATGAGGGCCTTATCTTTCTCTCTTGCTACTGGTTGGCATTCTTCCCAAAGCTTAGCAGATGATATGCACAACTATCTTGAAATAGTCTTGCGGCAACTTACCAAAGTTCTTGCTAATCTTTAAAAATTGTTGAGGCCGAACTGATTGTTCAAAAGTCAGCACTAATTTCTTATGACCAGGTGACTGGGAAGCCGTGTTTTATCTGTTATTTCATTTGGATAATTCTTTATCTGAGAAGCTGGGAAAGAGATTTCACTATAGCCTATTTTGTGTTTCATTGTTTAGTAATATGAACCATGGCAATATACAACATTATTTTTTTAAACTGTTTCACCTTCACATATGTTTCACTTTGTCCTTTGATGCGAAGGTTTGCATTATGGTTGTTTGCTGCATAGAGATGAAATGTGGTACAGATAGTTCTTGCTTAGTGACCATTCAAAGTTACAGTGGAACTCCCCAAGGGTACTTATGACTTGGTTCAAGAAGTTCAACGGTAGCATTCAACATGGTCACATGATCACATTTTGGGTGCCTGACAGCTGGTTGGTTGAAGCATTCTATAATTTATGATTTATGATGCCTTTTTTTTTTGCCAGGAACTGGATTTTGTTGCCGAATTTCTGGCAAAAAAAAATGCCCAAGTCATAAGCATTGACTTGCTTAACAATTGTGGCATTCACTTAACTGCTGCAAAAATATTCATAAAATTGGGTTGGTCATGAAGGTAACTAACTCAACTTACAACCAGCATGACTTACGAGAGAAATTCCAGGCTCCTTAAGGTGAGGCGAGGACTACCTGTATTATTATCAATATGAATCAGCGGGTGAAGTCCAGCAGGTTCTAACAGGTTCCGGAGTAGTGAAAATTTTTAGTAGTTTGGAGAACCAGTAGCGGAAATTTTGAGTAGTTCAGAGAATTGGCAAATACCACGTCTAGTTAGCTCCAGAGTGGGGTGGGGGTGGACATTTTGCAATATCCTTCCCCTGCAACGCCCACCAAGTCATGCCACACCATGTCAATCAAGTCATGCCCACAGAACGAGTAGTAAAGAAAAAATTGGATTTCACCACTGATATGTGGACTTCTTTTTGTATTACAATACACAGTTTTGTCAACTGCTGGAGAGATTTTTTTCTATTAAATATTTTAATTCATCTAACTTTCTGCTGGCATCAGATGGCAGTTCAAAAATAGATATAATTGTGTGGGCAGTAAGCAAACAGTTTTTTTTTAAAACCAGGGACAAATCTGTACTACTTCCTAGCAGGTTGTTGGTTGCATCACTTATTTCACTCTAAAACTTAGATCCAGATTCTTGTCCACTTCTCTCTACCATAGTTTCATCACTGGATGTAATGGGTTGAAAGAATAATGTTGGAAGATCAGAGGAAGATCTGTAACAGAGAGACTGGTCTGACCTGAGAGAGTCCAAAGAAGGAATGGAGATGGGAAAAGTAGAGGGGACTCTCCCTGGTTATTTGGAAAGTAAAGGCAAGGGAGAAGGTTTCAGAGTTACAAGATACAGTTTGTGAAACCTTACAATAAAGGTAGTCTTAGTATTCATGATTTCTGGACTACCTTGAAGATTGGATGACAGTAACTTATCAATTTCCCAATCTAATAAAATATTATCTTTATTAACTATAGATCCCCTTAACATGGGGCTACCTTTGAAGAGTGTTCGGAAACTTCAGATCGTGCAGAATGCGGCTGCGAGAGCTATCGTGGGGCTTCCTAGATCTGCCAACGTTTTGTCAACACTCCGCGGCCTGCACTGGTTGCCGATTAGTTTCCGGTCACAATTCAAAGTGTTGGTAATGACCTATAAAGCCCTTCATGGCATTGGAACAGAATACCTTCGGAACTGCCTTCTGCCGCACGAATCCCAGCGACCAATTAGGTCCCACAGAGTTGGCCTTCTCTGGGTCCCGTCGACAAAACAATGCCATCTGGTAGGCCCCAGGGGAAGTCAGCGAAGCAGTGGAAGTGATGTGTCAGTGCCTGGAGGCTAATAGGGTCTGGATGGGTGTCAACAGACTCAAACTCAACCCTGATAAGACGGAGTAGCTGTGGGTTTTGCCTCCCAAGGACATTTCCATCTGTCCGTCCATTACCCTGGGGGGGGGGGAAAATTATTGACCTCCTCAGAGAAGGTCCGCAACTTGGGCGTCCTCTTCAATCCACAGCTCACATTAGAGAAACATCTTTCAGCTGGGGGGGGGGGGCGTTTGTCCAGGTTCGCTTGGTGTACCAGTTGCGGCCCTATCTGGACCGGGAGTCACTGCTCACAGTCACTCATGCCCTCATCACCTCGAGGCTCGACTACAGTAATGCTCTTTACATGGGGCTACCTCTGAAAAGTGTTTGGAAACTTCAGATCATGCAGAATGCAGCTGCGAGAGCAATCATGGGCTTCCCTAAGTATGCCCATGTTACACCAACACTCCGCAGTCTGCATTGGTTGCTGATCAGTTTCCGGTCACAATTCAAAGTGTTGGTTATGACCTATAAAGCCCTTCATGGCATCGGACCAGAATATCTCCGGGACCGCCTTCTGCTGCACGAATCCCAGTGACCAGTTAGGTCCCACAGAGTTGGCCTTCTCCGAGTCCCGTCGACTAAACAATGTTGTTTGGCAGGACCCAGGGGAAGAGCCTTCTCTGTGGTGGCCCCGACTCTCTGGAACCAACTCCTCCCAGAGATTAGAACTGCCCCCACCCTCCTTGCCTTTTGTAAGCTATTAAAGACACAACTATGTCATCAGGCATGGGGGAGCTGAGCCCCTGGGTTATATTATTTATGTATGGTATGAGTGTGTCATATGGTTTTTAAATAATGGGTTTTAGACTTCTTTTAATGTATTAGATTTGTTACATTGTTGTTATTGTTGTGAGCCGCCCCGAGTCTTTGGAGAGGGGCGGCATACAAATCTAATTAATAATAATAATAATAATAATAATAATAATAATAATAATAATAATATAATTGTTATCCATATTAAAAAATTCAGCTGTTTGTAAGTTGTTTTCTCAAATGTTGTGTTCCTCCTGCAGCGTCCCTATTTGGCCTTTGTAATGTTGCTGTTGTTATGCTTGTCAATTACAATTGATTTTGCTTCTTATATAATTTAGGTTCAATATTGATGTTTGAAGTTTAGGTACCTCCAATCCAAAGTATGCTAACCTGAGTAAATAAAAGATGGAAAAATAAAATAAAAATAAAGTAAAAGTAAATACATAACTTATGTGCCAGTTATTAGAAAGAGGGAAGTCATGAACGGCTCATCTAGTATCCTACTTAATAAAATATGCTTTGTTCTGTTTGAAGAAAAAATGATGATGCTTCTTTTCTTCTGGGGACCTTGATAGGAATAAGAATACCTTCTTCCATAAATAAAAGATAGTACTGGAATTAGATCTCATGAAGTAATACCATAATGGTATATTGTTCCTCTATCTTTTGAAAGAAAGGATGAGCCTCAAAATCAAGAGAATGTGTAACCTAACAAATCATTGTACAATTGGAGACATTTTGAAGCTAGAGGTATGGTCTCTAACCTGAGTAATATTGAAAATTTGTTATTTATTTATTTATTATATTTATATGCCACCCAACTCCCAAAGGACTCTGTACATTATACAAAATGTATAATGATCAAATCCAGAGAGACAAACTCAATGCGATGATTGAAGTGGATCCCAAAGTTAAATGATATTGGACAAAATCTGAGGCCTCTAGCAAATCTGGATCTATCTGATTTAACTGTTCTTTGATCAAGGGCTGTATTAGGTTGGATCTTTGCTTCAAAGAAGCATTTTGGAAAAGTGAAGAGTCTTAAGGATGTTTGCAAATGATGTTTGTTACATGATTACTCAAATACATGATTAGATGGCAGAATTTGAGAAGAGGATGGGATAGAAAACCAATACATGTAATGGTCCTTGACTATATCTTGAATTGTTTATGGGAGACTTCCAAAAGTCACTAATGAGCTGAACATCCAGTTGGCCTTAGAAAATTAAATGGATTCCATTGTCCATTCAATCAATTCAATTGATCTCTTGAGAAGATGAGGGAACTACCATACATGGTGTGGTCGAGAAATCTATAATGCTTTTAGAGTTTGCTGATCTTAATGTGACTCATAAAAGGAAAAAAAAAGAATTATGTGAGTTCACTTAGTAAAAACACTGTGTTTAACTACAATTGTCTAATGAATAACTTTAGAAGGTCAAAGAAATACACTTAATGCATGCCTAAGTTTGCTGGCATTTGCAGAACAGTCTCTTATAGCCATATGGTTGAACATCTGCAGAGCCAGAACAAGGCGTCCTGATGAACAGCTCTAAAGAACTGTGAAGAAGAGCTGAGATGATTAAAGAAAATAAGGGGGGGGGGAGAAGAACACTAATAAAACAGAAGGATGATCAGTTCCAGGTTGGATGTGCTAATTGTGTGATAGCTAAAAACAATACTGAGGGATTCAGTGGAAGCCACATGCAGGCAATAAGGCTCCTACCAAACCATTCTGCAAAAACTACAAGATTTAAAATGGGATTTGGCATAGGCATCTAACCCTGGGTGTGAACCATATATTAGATCAGGGCTGTCAAACCCGTGGCCCACGGGCCAGATATGTCATGCGCTAGGCAGGTCCATGCCCGGTTTAGTGAAAAGGAAAAAAGTCACAATATGTCATGTGATGCTGCCATGACATGAGTTTGGCACCCCTGATATAGATCACAGTGAAGAAATTTAAGAATGACCAATACGTATATTTACTTGTGGGTGCCAATTGCTAATACGTATAATTTAGTACAAGGAGTGGTACATTGCACATCTTTAGTATTTGTGTATGACCAAAAAACAATGCATTAATTCGTAACCGTTGCCATTTTCATGATGGCACTCAAGTTATGAAACATCTTGCCTTTCAAAAGGCTGGTAAAGTCATGTTTCACCAAGCTTTTGGTAGGACCTGGGCTGCCACTAGAACTTTTCTTGTTTAGTTTTTATGATTTTCCACTATGAAATGCTGAGCCCTTAGAAGTAGGGCAATATTTAAATACTTGTAGAAATAAACAAGTTAACCAAGCTGTTAAATCACAAAGCCTGTCAAACAAATGAATTGAAAAGTAGAAAAAAAATCTACTTTTGAAGTAGAATACTTGCCCCCATGATTAGAAAAGAAAAGACACTTGACACACAACAACCCTCAAAACCATTGTAAACTTCTCTCTGCAGCATCCTGTTCTACTTTCAATTCTTCCCACCATTGTCTCCTAAGAAATGGGTCCGGCTGGCCATGAGGCAGAAGAAAAGGAGAGGTTAATTTTTTATTAAGAGCAAAAGAGATCACAACTCTGGGGCCAACCTGGAAACCCTAGCCAGTCTGCAGGATAAACCATGTGAAAAAATATACATCTAGCACATGAGACAGATTACTGTATAGTTGAACAAGTTAAAAATCTTAGTAGATTTGTTTGCCTAGTTTTGTATATGACTTTGGAGCTATATTTGATTTCTTTTTTCTAGTTTGGAAAAAGTAATTCTGCTATGATGCTAGTAAAAGGCAAAGTGTGTGGAACAAAGAAAGAAAGAAACAAATAAATAAATAAATGGGGATAGCAGATATAATAAAGTTTTGCAAACTTCTGGATTGGTTGACCTCCTCAGTGTTCCTTCTTCACTGAATCTGGACTAGTATCATAAAAGGATTATCTTTTGAAGTAGAATACTTGCTCCCATTATTAGTAAAATCAATACAAAATTCAAAATTCTTCACTTTGCATACACCTGCCTTAGATTATTGTAGCTGGCCTTGGGCAATTTCTCAAGGGCATTCCATAGTGCTTGCAATCTCTTGTCTTGGTCCTGAATGCTAAAAAGAAATAATAACTGAGATTAATTCAATAGCAAGGTAGGTGAGAGGGTAGCAAATAAATCTAATAAAAAAATAAAACTGCAAAATAAATAGCAAAATAACAAACAAAATGCATCAGGGTTAATCTAATTGAACAAAAAGTAGAATTTTAGGGTGTTTCCCCTGCATTTGTTGTTCATAAAAACCAATAGAGTTTATTCCCAAATAAACCTCTACAGAGTGGCCATTTTATTCCTTTTTCTAACTTGTCAGTGGGAAGCAAAAGCTTTAGAAGGCCGGAAACCTGGCTATATGAAATATTGTTTCAGGAACTCACTTAGAGGCTAGAATCCATTCTTCATAAAGTTCAAAGGTCATGAGTGGTTCTGGCAACTCTCGAAGATAGGACTTCAGTGCCCCTGTAGAAGAAACACAAAAATACAGAAAGAACTTTTTCTTGTTTCAAAGGTCTATCTTTTTTATCCTTTCTTTGGCCTTGTGTTTTACTAGCAGACAAGAGTAAAATTTTATAAATGGCCCGGAGTGCACTGTACTATGGAATGATATATAAGTCTAAGTGCTATTGCTATTAACAGGCTTAAGACCATTAAATAAACAGAAAATGTTTTAAGGTCTTAGCATACATTGAGAAAGTCAGCCACTTCTCCATACCATAAACTGGCCAGCAGTAGTTTTCCTTGGTCTGCATTTGTTTGTTTGTTTGTTTATGTATTTATGTATTTATGTATTTATGTATTTATGTATTTATGTATTCATTCATTCATTCATTCATTCATTCATTCATTCATTCCCACTGGAAGTGCCTTCCATGGTCCAAATTCTTGTAATTCATTAGGAAGACCACCTGATAGGCTGAATGGTGATACCCTACCTGCAATGGCATGGGGATCTGCTGAATATTCCTGAACATCCACAACACAGCAGTCTAATGCTGCCTTAAGCTTCTTTAATTTGGAAGCAGAGGGGGCCACTCGGAACAGACCCTGCAAACCAAAGAGAAGCAAAATAAAATCTGACGAGGTTCCAAACTCCATTAACATTACACTTGGGGCCACATGGCATGGATTCTCTGAAAACATGAGAATGAATGCTTTCTCTAACTCTCCTACCCAGATGTTTTATTTGTTTATGCAACTGATCAAAACCCCAGTGGATTCTAGGCAGCTTACAGAATTTCTAGCTATAAAATTGAACCTCAAAAAAGAAAGGAAGCAATCTGTACAGACCTCCTCCTGCATGCCACATTCCAAGAGCATAGTGACACAAGCCTCGATAGGGAAGGCAATCTCCCGGCCACTGACAGCGAGATGTTCCTCTAAGGGCTTCCCAAAGGAGGGCTTTTCAATCCAAGCTTCTGTAGAAGGCAGTTGGAAAAAACATACAATCAAAATAGAACAGGTTCACTACACTTGAGCAACTCAGTATCAGCCTTCCTTCCTCCATAGCTCTTAACAACTGTATATAGAAGGATGAGAAAATCAGTAATTCTTCATTGTGTTTCATTTATGTGGCAGGAAGTGAAAATTTTCTGCTGTTATTTTTGCTCTTCTCCTATTTAGATCTAGTTTCAGGCTCAGAATTCTTTCATATGTTTATATGTACACTGCTCAAAATAAATAAATAAAGGGAACACTTAAACACCACAGTATAACTCCAAGCAAATGAAAACTTCTGTGAAATCAAACTGTCCACTTAGGAAGCAACACTGATAGACAATCAAATTCACCTGCTGTTGTGCACATTCAACTTTGTACAGAACAAAGAATTCAATGAGAATATTTCATTCATTCAGATCTAGGATGTGCTATTTGAGTGTTCCCTTTATTTTTTGGAGCAGTATATTTACATTGTGGAGTCTTTGATGCTCTCTGAGCTTAGTCATTTTCTTGCAGTTATTTCATTACCAAACTAAGCAAAATCATCAGTGCTAGTTGGGTTTGTTCCCATTTTAAATACCTGTCATGTATGGCACCATTGTGTCACATGATTACAATTTGGGCACTTCACGCCCAATGGGTGTTTACATGTCCCAGTACCATGTGATTGTCATTTGTGTGCTTCATGGGCAGCTTCTAACAAGCAAGTCAATGGAAAAGCTGGCAGTAAAATCACAGATTGTTATTTGGCTATGTGATGTCTTGCTTAATGACCAACAATAATTCACGTAACAATCACAGCAAAAGTGAAACTGAAAGTGTCTATCATGGTCATGGGCTTTCTCCCTTAATGTGTGTTGTTTGTGGTCATTAAACCAAGACTATCTGATGATCCCATTGAGTCCTTGCATTTTAGAATAGGGTGGGTGGTAATAGACTGGTGGTAATCAGTCTCAAAAGGTAAAATATCATTTTGGGGATATTCTGACTGGATGGTGTCATTAACTGGATGTGATTATTATTCACTTTCTAACTTGGTAAATAAGCCAACAATAGCAGAGTGCAGGTTTTATGGATTTTATACTTAACTGAGAACTGAATCATCCTGAGATAAAAGACAGGAGTCACGTTGCCTGAGCAAAGAGTCTATAACATATCTTGTATATAGTGGCAATGGTAACCTGAGAAGCACTATACTTACCCTGCTGTGCTTTGATTTGAGGCAACACATTCTGCAAAAGTGCTAATGACTTTCTGTGGTACTCTGCTTGCACTTCTATTAACTGGGAGAAAAATAAAATGAGATGTAGGCTGTAAGAATACACGATCAGGAAGGCACCACCACCATTACAGGAAAGAGGGGAAAAGATGCTAAAAGCCAGGCTTTTTGGTACTTACAGTCTGAAAATAGTTTGCATAGTCTATCTCTTTGGCCACAAAATTGTACATGTCAGCTGAGAGCTGATCCTGCAGGCAATATGTAAAAAATAGGGGGGGGGGGAAGGGAAGAGGGTAAAGATTTTAACTTAAATTCAAAACACCTGAAGCGTAGCTAGATGCTTCCTTATCTTTACAGAAAGTTTAAAATATATCCAAAAAAGCAGAGCAATGCTAATTGTATTGCAATTTACACTGCTGATATTCCTTTTATCTATCTGTTTGAGATAAATCAGCAAATACACAATAATATTTCCTGATTGAGGTAGCATTAGAAAGAGTCTAAGGAGAGGGGCGGCATACAAATCTAATAAATAATAATAATAATAACAACAACACATACCTGAAACACAAGACTAGGTTGATATAATACTTACATTAGCCTTATTAATTATAAATATAGAAATAATACCAAATAACTATACTGATAGTGTTAGGGAAGGCACTTTTAACTTAAAAGCTTGGAAGAAAACATCAGGCTGTTAAATATGAGGTGAGAGAGGATGAGAAGCTCTCAGGGAAAGGTGAAAGTAAGAGGAAGGGGAAGTAGAAAGTGAAGGGAGATGAGAAGAAGTGGAGGGAAGTAGAAGGTTGAGAGAAGAAGAGAACGAGTAAAGATGGAATAAAGGGTGAGGAGGAGAGAAGGAGTAAGAAGGTAGGAGGGGAGATGGAAGTAGGTGGAGGGGAGAGTGAAAAACAGACTGATGAATAAGAACTGAAAATTGGCCCCCCAAAAGACATTGATTTATGATTGATTGATTTAAAATGTATACATATTTATGCTATTGTATTTGTGTACTGATATATAAATGGAATTTGTAGAGAAAAATATTTTTTTTAAAAAAAACACCATTTATTAATTGGATTTATATGCTGCCTCTCTCCGAGGACTCTTAATATCTGTCATCAGTTAACATTTGATCCTAGCAGTAGAAAACTAAATTATTTGAGATTTGAGGAGAAATTAGGATAGAAATAAGTGGCTGGTTATATTAGGAGATTGCAGCCATTCAAAAGGAGTATTTAATGTGTGTGTTTATTTGTATGTAATAAACTTGACAACTGTTACAACTTTTTTGCAGTTAACTGAGACTAAGGTATTCTTGTTTAAAATCTTTAAATATATTATCATTTTAGATCCTTTTGGTCAACATATAATGTAATATGAATTCAGGCAAATACGATGACTCACATAATCCATCATTCTGTGCTAATGATACTGTTTTGAAGATAGAGTTGCCTGATTGATTATGTGCTATCCTAAATATCAGATTTACATGTATAATAAAAATGGATTTGTAATAAAATTTGAAAAAAAACCTTTTATACCATATCTCTTTTTATTCGTCTTTAAACTAATAGAACATACACCATACATTATATCATTACTAATACTTACTAATAACGATCTCAATTATTACACCTTCTCTTTTTATATACAAAAATATACTTACTACATTATACATATACACCTCCTACTATCTTCTCACACAATGTCGTAATACCTAAAAGCCTCTGCGCTATACGCAGATTTTCTTTTTTCTTTTCACATTTCTTTCTTCATACTTTTATTCCCCCCCCCCCCCCCTTTACCAACCCTTCTTCTTACTAATCTGGTACCTTTTTGTCTTTACTTTTCACATTTATAAAATATTCTCATTCATTTGCTATCACCTAACATATATAGATACATATGAATATTAGAAATTGATAGATTATTGAAATGAGATGTAAGATTCATTATTAAAATTTAAGATAACTTTGATAATAGTAAGAATATTGTTTATTTATTGTTTATTTACATTGTTTAAGAAACATAACAATGATATTAAGAAATATATGTGTTATGATTTACAATCTACAATGTACAATGTTATTACTTACCAAAAGCTCTTGATTGTGTATTCCCCTTTCCCATCTTCCCCCTTTTTTCCTTTTCTTCTGTTCATCCTTCCCTACCCTACTTCCCTTTTTCTTTTTCTTTTTTTTTATATTTATAAATAAAGTATATTTAAAAATTATTTTTTTAAAAAAAAATGGATTTGCAACTACCTCCCAGATGTCAATGGCCACCTTTCTGGCCACCACCTCCCAGATGCCAATTTACTAGAATAAAAAGGGGGAGGAGAGATACCCTGCAAATCTCCACTCTGTTTGCTGCCTCCTCCATCTCTTCCCTGAGAGCATCCGCTTTGGCACCCGAAGGCTGCAAGTTGCTTGACAAACCTGAAGACTTGGCTGACTGTTGCCATCTGTAGGAGAAAGAAGAGCCAATATGTAGTCTGCTGAACAGGACCTATCTTAGCACCGTTCCTTCCTGCCTTGCCAGAACAATATAAGATCATGTCACATGGAAGGGAGCACAGTCTGGCTTTCCCTCTGCCATAAACACAAGCTAATTTTAAGAGGGAAGGTACATTTATTACCATGAACTGATGCCAACATTTTTAAATGATCATCCCTCAGAGGAATACTTTTTTTCCTCCACAGAAATGTCAGCTCAGTGTCTTGGCTATTTCAAATTTGTCCATTTTTTAAAGCAATAGCAAAGCTCTTTCAGAAGAAGGCGAAAATAGTTGATTTTTGAGGAACACCAAGAAAAAAAAGCCATGTGTATATCTTCAGGCAAATAGTCACTCTCTAGCTTGACTAAGGGCTCAGTAACACTAGAAAGATTTCATTTTATTTATTTTTATTGGTGAAAATCTCAGCCAGGGATTCCACAATTGGAAGGTATGAAAGACAACAATGTTTTTTGCCTAGTCAGGGCGAGACCTCTGGCTAATAAAGGATGTTGAAGCAACCATGTCTATCTCAACGCAACTCTGAACATTAATTTTTCCCTGGAAAGTAAAGATTGAAAACTTATAATAGAGTATTGCAAGAAAAATGAAATTCCTCCTGCTCTCTTTTCTTTGGGACTTTGAAAGAAATCTTTTTGGAGTAGATCTATCTATCTATCTATCTATCTATCTATCTATCTATCTATCTATCTATCTATCTATCTATCTATCCATCCATTCATCCATCTATCTGATTTATATGCCACCCCTCTCTGAGGATGAGATTAGTAGAGACAATGGAATTCTGTAGTTCACTATTTAAGTTGATCCAGATGGTGATTACAGAATTCAATCATCTTTGCTTTTTTCTAAGAATAGGAAGAGGAGATTGGGACTGATTACTGAAGACCACTCACTGACTCCAGCGTTCTAGATGGAAAGAGATCCTTATTCAAGTTACATTAATCCCATCCACATTCTTCATTTGAATGATGTTCTGGAAACCCCTGAAACTTTATTTTCCCAAGCCTTGGGTAGGATGGTAATAAGACCTGTGACATTCTGTTTGATTTCATATGAGTCTTCTTTTTCTTTTTCTGGATGTAAAATGTTCTTTCATTTTATTGTTTCAGCTTTTTTTAATAATGTAAAAGGATTCTGTGTCCAGAATCACTGTGAATTGGCTGTTTTTTTTAATCTATGCAAATAAATACATCTTTGAGGACACTTTCTCTCATTTTTTAAAATCATAAAGCCAACACTAATAGATTTTCCCCCATGCCACAATGGCCACTGCCGACCCAAACTGAAGGCTGATGGAGAGAGCACACATTTGTATAATCCTGATGTATAAATGACAGGAGACAGGTCAGTCTAGCATAAAACTCCATCTGGGATGGATTTTCTTTTTTAATACTGAAAGCTGCCCTAAGGAAACTTGTTCTAAAAACTAGTCCAGCAATAAAAACAGACACGTGAAGCAAACAAAGACTTGGCATTGCAAAAGCAACTGAGAAAAATAAAAATGTCTCTTACCTTGTCCTTGATGAATCCATGTCCAGGACTAATTTTGCTAAGTGCTTCCTCTGTTTTTGAATATTTGGGATTTCCACCTAAAGTAGTTTTTAAAGTTTTTTTAAAAAAAGGAAAGTTATATAGGGAAGACTTATAAAGAATAAGACAGCATTGCAAATTCTAGTACTTAAATGACATCATGGTAAATTGGCAGGCCTAGCATTACATCCAATGCCAGAACCATGGACAGCACCTATCCTATAAGAAACCTCACTTGGCTAGCAAGTGAATTTGCCACCATCACCTTCAGAATAGCCACCCACTGGTGTTTAAGGAACAAAGCTGAAAGGAAAAGAAGCCTCCATCTAGAACAGCTTTACAACCTGGTATTTTCCACGTGTGTGGCATTTTGATCATCATAAAGCATAAACAGATGGCTATATATCCTGAAAGGTCTCATGACCCTTTGGCCCATAACATCCTAACAGCACAAAGAGAGATGGTGTAGGGGCTCAGAAGAGAGAATGTAGCTCTGCAATTCCTGTCCCATAGTACTAGTTGCAGAGAAAAATTATACATATGTATATATGAATGAAAGAAAACTGGATTACAGGTAGTTCTTGGTCAATGGCTGGCCTATTTAATAATATATGATGATGCAAGAAAAGTAGTTTTATGAATGGTTCTCACAGTCACATTTGCAGCATTCCTATGGGTACATGATCAAGATCCGAGCATTCTGCAAGTGGCAGGGGTTTACAATGGTCAAAGGGGGTCCCATGCATAGTTCCCTCTAAGCTGAGCAGTGAGCAATGGCTCACTTAAAAATCATCATCAACTCAGAGTTTTTCAAACATGCCCAGAAGCTAAGAGGGAAAGAGTGAGAGGGAAAGAGTGCCGCCCAGTCCCGAAGGGACTGCCGCTCAGACACTATACTTTTCCGCCCCCCCCCCCCAAAAAAATTAGAGGGAACACTGGTCCCATGGCCACCTAATTACCATTTGCAAGCTTCACCACCAGCTTTTGACTGGCAAAGTAAATGGAGAAGCCAGAAGGAAGTCGCAACACAAGTTGAGGTCATTTGATGTTACCTTTAATGACCACAGGTGATTTAAACAGAATCACAGAATATGTAAGTTTGGTGCAGGGATGCAATATTTCACTTAATGACTATGTTGCTTAGCAATGGAGTTGCCTGTCTCAATTGTGTTTAGTAAGTTAAGATTACCACTATTGGTTTGTGTTGTCTGCATGATAAACCCTGGAGCAATTAAACCAGACAGTATCTCCCTAAATAATCTGAAAATGAATTGTGCTTAGTTCCTCTAGTGAAGTACCTTGCAGATGATATAAGCCCTAAACAGATGCTCATTTCTGGCTCTTGTAATCACAATGATAAACATGGTTTATTAAGTACTTGAACACCAGGATAGGATCAGATGCATTTTCCCTGCTTGGTTATGAATTTGACTTCCTAAACAGACTACCTTGTTAGTTCCCTTCATTCATATTGTTGATATGTTATTACTTCCTTTAATTCCAGGATCCAAACTCCAAGAGGCCAGAGGCCACAGGTTTTTGACTACAAGCAGATCCTGAAGTGCCTTCTGTTCTCAGATCTTGTAGAGATCCACTCACATTTATATCAAATCGAAAAGACCGACAGCAGAGATTCACTTTGAAAATAAGCAACTCTTACCTCTGCCAACAGAAACAGAGGTTCTATCACATCCCTTTCAACTTGCAGCTCAAAGTGGATGAGCTCTTGAGCTAGCTTGTCTTCTGCTTCTCCACTCAATTTCAGCATCTTTCTGCAAGGAGAACAGGCAGATCTCAAGGGAGAAAGTAAGCAATAGATTTTAGAGAGCAGTTGATCCAAGAGATGTTCCTCAGAGGCAGGGTAGGGCAGATGTCTACCATTAATGTTACTTAGTCACCTGAACCATGAGATGGGCAACAATATATATTTGATAAACCAACCAACCAACCAACCAACCAACCAACCAACCAACCAACCAACCAACCAACCAACCAACAGTGTGCCATTCTTTAGACTCAGAAAGTTGTAGAGCAGGGAATCTTCTATGACTTTGCTACACATTTTCCCACTGAAAAGTCACTTTCAGTGATAAATAAATAATCAGTAAAAATCGTGGGTAGTAAGAAATGGCTACATGCTGTTCCAGCTTCATGCTCTTATTTATCCCATGATTTATCTGACTTGAAGTTGCATGCTGGAGATCGATCATAATGGATTGTAAAGTCCTAAGCTTAAGAGGTCTGTAGGAAAAAGCGTTGGCTTATTTATAATTAGCAGAAGCAATTCAAATGGGTGGAAGGGTAAATTATTTACCACAAATACTGTATTTGTGGCTTTATTTATTTATTTATTTATTTATTTATTTATTTTTCTTGTATGTGATGATTTGTGCTTGTGAGCTATCTCTCTTTTTATGAGGAAAAAGCTGGAAGTAAGGCTCATAAAATTAATCACTTCAACTTTACCACAGGCACTCAATGTGTTTTTAAATCAGGGTTGGGTTCTAAATGCTTTTACTATCAGTTCAGCGGGCGTGGCTAGGTGGGGAGCACATGATTGAATAGGCATGGCCAACTTGACATCACTCATACCCATGCCCACACAGTCACTTGCCCCCACCCCAACTTAGCCACACCCACATAACCAATGAAAATGTCTGTTTTGCCAGCGGGGATGCTGGTAAAGAAGCCTCAATTTCCCTGCCACCATGGTTGCTTCTAACTCAGCCCAAGAAGGAGCGGGGTGCTGCAACTGCAATATTCCCCAGCCAATCAGAAGCATGAAGGGTGGCTGTTGCAGGCTGGCAAAGAATCACCACTTTCCTTTCTGCCATAGCTGCTTTTACCTCAGCTGGAATGTTGACTTCAGGTCACCTCCCAGCCTGATGCTATCCTCCCCCCTTGCCTGCCATTCAATTCACCTGTACATGGGGTTGGGCAGTCCAGCTACAATTGGCTTGGTTCTTGGCGGGCGAAGTGAACTCTTCTGTGGAGGGCAGTTGAAAGCAGCTGCCCGGGAGGATATGGCTGCCCTCCCTCACTCTCCGGCCATGCAGGCCTATGTTGCCGAGTCAACCTCAGACCCCGCAGGGAAATATATTCCCTGCAAATATATTTTGCAGAGAAGCAAAATAGCAAGAGAGGAAGAAGAGGAAAGGAAGCAGTGAAGAAAAGAGAGGAGACAGAAAGGAAGAGAGGAGGGAAGTAGAGCTGAGAGGAGAAAGAGAGAAGGAAGAGAGGGAAGTAGAGGAGAAGAGTGGAGAGAGGAAATTAGATGGGAAGAGATGGATCATTGTTGCAAATTTAGACAGAATATGATGTATATGAGAAAGTAATTTCTTTTGTTAATTAGATGGTTATATAATTGATATTATAATGGAGGATGTTAAAAAGATTAAAAATATTGTTATAATTAAATGAATGTGACTATATTTTTATTAAAAAATGTATATATATGCACCTTGGCACACATTGTTTAGATTGAAGATGGAATTTATATATGTTATAAAATTTAAAAAATGCAAAAATAATAATAATCCAAGATGGTGTTGCCCACGGAGATACCAACGGAACCGGTTCTGTGATGTCTTTGTGGAGCTACTAATGGTTCTAAAGATACAGTTAGAACTGGTAGGAACCCACCTCTTGTTCAACTGAACCAATTCCCCAAATGGAGAAACTTTATTGTGATAGAAACACCTTCCTAGCTTCTCCCTTCCCAAAGCGGTAGCCGTTTCACAGACACTGGACTGGAATCTTACCCAAGCAGGCAGTCATCTCCAAGGATAGCAGAACCCTCCATCAAGCACTGAGCAAGTGACGTCAAAGGCAATTTCTTCTGCAACAAAAGCAACTGTTGTATGATTTTTTCTAAAAAAAAGAGCCAATGACACCCCAGCCTTTTCATCTCTCATCCAGAAAACAATTCTACTTCCACACAATGAGTATTTCCAACCATTCACTTCCCACTATATTTTTGGGAGAATTCACACATATACATGAAAGTGGAAAGCCCCTTTGAAGAGGTATGTACATCTTAATCCCACTGCCCTCTCTTTTCAGGGTAAAAGAGCCCTATGCTCTGATACAAGGGATACCAGGATCTCTCACCGAGCGCTTATCAGAATCTGATCCCTGCTGCCCCTGAAGACATGCCGTCAGCTTCTTGTGCGTGCTGTGGGAGACTTGCTTCACCAGCTCCAAACGCTTTTCCACCTGTGGATGGACATCCCACATATCACACCAGAAAAATGCATCCTTACTTCCCAGTATGCAACTCTCTTCATGGTAAATCCTCCTCCTCAAGGTAAATGGCTCCTCAAAGTAAACCCATGGCCAGCCTTTACAGACGTTTACATAATTCAGTTACAATTTGCTGTCTGAAATGACCTTTTTTTATAGTATGCTAAACTGTGCAAAATGAGAGACCATGTCCCATTACTCCTTAACACAAATATAACTTTCATGCCTAGACCTAGTATTACGTTAAGCCATAATGTGGTTTGCATGACTGCATACATTCTGATTTAAAGAAGTCAAGCAGAGTTTGTAGTTTACTGATTATAGCAGATAAGCAAAAGTAGGCATATGTGGTTTCTTTGTGATTTCTTAGCTTAGTCTTTGTTCGTTGCTGGAATTGATACAATCATCCAATTAGTCTATAGAGGTACAACAGACCAGTTTTTTAAAAAGGAAAAATACCAACAAGACCCATATCAACAAACAAGCAGCGACTGCCAGAGTTACTTTACATATTGATTTATTAATAAAATCAAGAATCTTACATTAAAACAACTGTGATTTTGCAGGAATTGTAGCACTTAGCATGAATAGTGCATTTTTTGGTATCCCAATAATATATAAACTATTGCAGTTAGTAAACTAATTCAAAAGGAAACAGGGAGACAATAATTTTAGCATTCATTTAAATTAAATAGCTTAAAATAGAATTTAAAATTTGCTGACCTAAATACATTTTTACTACCTCAATAATAGTTTCTTTCTCAATGAATAGAGTCATCAAAGGTAAGTTATGATGCTCAAGGGCAGTAGATAAATCTTGGGGAGAAGAGAATCTGGCTTGGGGTTAATGAAAATAATAATCAGGAATAGACCTTGGAAAACCAAGAATGTTAAGGCGAATTTTCACTTTGTATCTTGGACTCAAACATAAATATCATTACAATTAATAATAATAATAATAATAATAATAATAATAACAACAACAACAACAACAACAGAGTTGGAAGGGACTTTGGAGGTCTTCTAGTTCAACGCCCTGGTTGGGCGGGAAAGCCTACACTACTTCAGACAAATGGTTATTTATTTATTTATTTATTCATTCATTCATTCATTCATTCATTCATTCATTCATTCATTCATTCATTCATTCATTTATTTATTTATTGGATTTGTATGCCACCCCTCTCCAGAGACTCGGGGCGGCTAGCAGCAACAGGTTATCCAACATCTATCAGGATTTTTCTCCTTTGTTGTAAATTGCTTCTCTCCTTGTTTAGTTTACACCCGCTGCTTCTTGCCCTACCCTCGGGTGCTTTGGAGAATAGCCTGACTCCCTTTTCTTTGTAGCAATCCCTGAGATATTGGAACACTGCAATCATGTCTCCCCTAGACCTTCTTTTCATTAAAAGTTCCTGCAACTGTTCTTCATATGTTTTAGCCTCCAGTACCCTAATCATCTTTGTTGCTCTTCTTCAGTTTCAACATCCTTTTTAGATCGTGGTGACCAAAATGCAGTATTCCAAGTGTGGTCTTACCAAGGCATTATATAGTGGCATTAACACTTCACATGATCTTGATTCTATCCCTCTGTTAATGCAGCATAGAACTGTGTTGGCTTTGGGGGCAGCTTTTAGATGCACTTTTTAGATTAGATGTACCTTTTGTCAAGTATGATGGAAAATCAAATGTAAGTAACATTCAAAGGGATGAAGCCATTTGATATATCCAAACTTTTTTCATGTATCTTACTGAATTATATTTCTAAAATAAGAGTCAATGCTTCATATCTTGAGGTTTCTTAGTAAAAACAATTCTAAAGTCTAATTAGAGTAACAATGATTTTTCAGGTCCCTGGGTGAATTAACTAACAAAGTATGGTTTACATACCATAATAAATCTTATCAAATAACTTTGAAAGTGGAAGGAACTACAATGGGCATTTGCTAATGGTTATCTTCAGGGACTATCTACCCAGTCTACATGATTAAGCAGCATTGTGATGCTCCAGGTCCCATCCATTAAGTAGTATTATCTGATAGAATGTGGGAAGCAGAGCTTGCCCTCTGGAAAACATACTTTGTATCAAGATTCACCTGGATTCCTGGCCATGTTCCAAATAATTCTAAAAACTTGCATATGGATACTGCATGTTAGATTATCTAAAACTGCTATTTCAGTTTTTGTTTTAATTGTATTGCATGATTTTACTGTATAGACTTCTTTACTGGGTATGAAATGACTGTATAACTTTAATAAATAAATAAATAAATAGGTAGGTGGGTGGGTGGGTGGATAAGTAAGTAAATCTGAAAGACAGTTATCATGTCTTAGTCTCCATGTTCAATGAGTCAGGCAGGTGAACCCTTAAAAGTATTTGACAGGGCAGAGGGCCAGTGCATTGAAATATGAGCAGACCTTTATAGAAAGCTAGCCTAGATAATGCAGACATAAAAATTAGACTTAGGTCAACTGTACAACTCATTAAATAAAAACCAGGCCAATTATATATCCTCAAGTTGTTCCTAGTGAGCATCTGTTTTATATTTAGAATATCTGAATAGGAACATAAGGCCTAGGCAGAACATACACAAGTGACTATCACAATGGCAGGAGTTACAGATGTCCAAGAGACAAAAAAATAATGGACTTGATTGCATTTGTTCTGTGTGAACCAGCCTACACATGAATACCTAATATCTGGCATGGACTGTTTTTTGAACTTTCCCCAAAACAATGCCCCTCAAAAGCTTTGTATAAGAAAACCTCTAATGTCAGCCAGCAAGGCAATTAGCCAAGAAGGTTGGAGCTAAGGGAAGATCAATTCTAAAACTTTTGGAGGCTACCATACTTGGAAAAGCAGTTCTAGAGACCAGTCTAGGCTTAGTCTAGTCCCATATTAGAAACTTTATATATTTTCCATATATCTTCCCAATGATTGAACCTAATTGATCCCAACACAGAAACTATTATCTTGATTAGGGATGTATTTCAGACATCTGGAAACATAGAAACATAGAAGATTGACGGCAGAAAAAGACCTCATGATCCATCTAGTCTGCCCTTATACTATTTCTTGTATTTTATTTTAGGATGGCTATATGTTTATCCCAGGCATGTTTAAATTCAGTTACTGTGGATTTATCTACCACGTCTGCTGGAAGTTTGTTCCAAGGATCTACTACTCTTTCAGTAAAATAATATTTTCTCACGTTACTTCTAATCTTTCCCCCAACTAACCTCAGATTGTGTGTCCTTGTTCTGGTGTTCACTTTCCTATTAAAAACACTTCCCTCCTGAACCTTATTTAACCCTTTGACATATTTAAATGTTTCGATCATGTCCCCCCTTTTCCTTCTGTCCTCCAGACTATACAGATTGAGTTCATTAAGTTTTTCCTAATACGTTTTATGCTTAAGACCTTCCACCATTCTTGTAGCTCATCTTTGGACCCGTTCAATTTTGTCAATATCTTTTTGTAGGTGAGGTCTCCAAATGTATATGTCACTCACAAATATATTAAAAAGAATAGGACCCAGAACAGACCCTTGTGGCACACCGCTTGTAACCTGTCTGTGCTCAGAATACTCGCCATTAACAATAACTCTCTGATGTCTATTCCAAATGTGGTCTCACCAGTGCTCTATATAGCGTGATCACAATTTCCCTCTTCCTGTTTGTTATACCTCTAGCTATCCCTTCTGTTCCCCAGACTATACAGATTGAGTTCATTAAGTCTTTCCCGGTAAGTTTTATGCTTAAGACCTTCCACCATTTTTGTAGCCCGTCTTTGGACCCATTCAATTTTATCAATATCTTTTTGTAGGTGAGGTCTCCAGAACTGAACACAGTATTCCAAATGTGGTCTCACCAGCGGTCTATACAGCGGGATCACAATCTCCCGCTTCCTGCTTGTTATATCTCTAGCTATGCAGCCAAGCATTCTACTTGCTTTCCCTACCGCCTAACTGCACTGTTCACCCATTTTGAGACTGTCACTACCCCTAAATACTTCTCTTCTGAAGATTTTGCTAGCACAGAACTGCCAATACAATACTCAGATTGAGGATTCCTTTTCCCCAAGTGCATTATTTTACATTTGGAAATATTAAACTGCAGTTTCCATTGCTTTGAACACTTATCTAGTAAAGCTAAGTCATTTGCCATATTATAGACACCTCCAGGAATATCAACCCTATTGCACACTTTAGAGTCATCGGCAAATAGGCAAACCTTCCCTACCAAACCTTCCCCTATGTCACTCACAAAGATATTAAAAAGAATAGGACCTAGAACAGAATCTTATGGCACACCGCTTGTAACCAAGGTCTGCTCAGAATACTCGCCATTAACAACAACCCTCTGATATCTCTGCTTCAGCCAGCTGCAAATCCACTGAACTATCCAGGGATTAAGTCCAATCTTCACTAATTTATCTATCAGCTCTTTATGTGGAACCATATCAAAGGCTTTACTGAAGTCCAGATAGGCAATATCCACGGCAGCACCTTCATCCAACACCTTTGTGACATAGTCAAAAACATCTCTTCTATAAACACAGAATGCCACAGAATTCAGCAAAATTCAGGGAGTCTGCTCTGGAGTTAACCTTTTTTGAAAATAGCATTCACTAGAAAGATAATGACTTGTCAAAAAGCATATTCATATTTAGCAGGATATGATTTAATATTTTCTACTTAATAACTGTCTAACTGAAATAGAGTTCAAATGTGTAACAGTAAAGTCTTTTTAAAAATATATATTAGAGACCTTTCCCTAAAAAAACATCAACTTTATTCCTAATACTTTTGTCATTCTTGGGCTTGGTAAATTCTATCTGAAAGATTGTTTTTTATTTTATGTGTGGCAAATGTCAGTGTCAAACAATGGCAAGTATAATGTATCAGGGGGGAAAAAATCAGCATAGTACTGTACCTGCAAAAGATCTTCATTAAGAACTTCTGTTTTCTCAGCCCTAAAACAAAAAGAAAGCATAGCAATTCAAGATGACACAATGAATAGTTTTTTGATCAGTGCACACATTTTATAGATTTTGAGCCACGGTATGGGAATAGAATTTGCAGAGAGTCTTAAAGCAAAATTTTGCCAATTGTCAAAAAGGGACTTAATTTATTAGAAATTGTAATCAAAAGGTAGGGACTGCCTCATAGGAAGGAATGTCTCCTCGTGTTAATATATCAAGCGGGTCAAAAAGCTATTCATCCTTTCTTCTCCCTGCGTACCTCTAGGTTTCTTAGTCAGATCTGCTTTCTCATCCTAGGATCAAAGGGATTCTAATTTGCCTTTTCCTGATTTCATGCTATTTTTCCTTTGTCTGCCTTCAGAATCAAAAGGATGTAAGCCACATGGTTATTCTAAAGAAATATAGTTGCATAAACTCTTCCAGACATTATGACTTTAAGACATTGAGTGAAAGCTACCCAGATGGCTGGCTAAATAAATGTTTTAAATAAATAAATTGGTACCTGTGCATGTATTATTAAAGTAGTCCAATTTTTAACATTAAACTAGGAATCTGGCCCTTAAAGATATTTGAATTGAATAAATATTTAGGACATTGTTTTTTAAAGCAAAACATAGACATAAAAGAAAAGGAGTACTTTTGCTGTTACATGATTATCATTCTTCAGAAGTAATATCTGAATGTTAATTTTGCAGATCAAATATCACTTTCAAGTTCAAAGACACCTACAAAATTGGATATTAAATTGTAAACGCAATATGTTCTGATGTCATTGCAGAACTACTAATGGTTCTAAAGATATGGTTAGAATTGGTAGGAACCCACCTCTGGTTCAAATGAACCAATTCCCCAAATGGAGAAACTTTATTGTGATAGAAACACCTTCCTAGCTTCTCCCTTCCCAAAGTGGTAGCTGTTTCACAGACATTGGATTGGAATCTTACCCAAGCAGGCAGTCATCTACAAGGATAGCAGAACCCTCCATCAAACACTGAGCAAGTGACGTCAAAGGCAATTTTTGATTTAAATTGTGATATTTGTCTCAGTATATATAGCAGGGAGGGGGGGTTTGCTACCAATTTGGAACAGTTCTTAGAATTGTTTCAGTGTTTAGCAGCTAAACTTTAGCCGATGTGCCTTTTCCGCTTTTTTTCTGTTCTGCTGAGTAGCAATTTCTGCCTCTGCTTCTGAGCCCGGGGTAATGGCGCAAGTTCGCAATATGCCTGGCTGATGTCCTACCTCCAAGAGCAATATACCCCACCGTGATTGGTAGGTTCATTCAGCTCTGCACACAACACTGAAAAGTGCCATTCGTATCAAACTCGGGCCGCACTAACATTAAACTTTGATATTGAGGTGGGGGCTGCAAACTATTGTCCCGAGGGCCGCAGTTGGCCCATGGCCATGAGTTTGAGACCCCTGCCCTAAAGTCAAACACAGCCCTGATGCAGCCCTCAATGAAATCAAATTCAATGAAACCTGGTTTAGGCAATTTAAATATTATTTTTCCTGTCTGACAGGGTTTGAAATACAGTAGTACCCCTAGATACGAGCATAATTCGTTCCATAAGGGAGCTTGTATCTCGAGGCAACTCGTATTCTGGAACAAATAACTTTTCCCCCTCCGAGATAACCAAAAGCAAGGATTCTAACCAAAAGCAAGGATTCTTGCGCCACCTAGTGGACGCTCGGCTCGTATCCCGAATTTCAGCTTGGGAGTAGAACAGAAATGTCTCTCCCCTCCTAGCTCATATCTGGAAATAATCGCATATAGAGCAGCTCGTATCTAGAGGTACTACTGTAGTTTATTTCTCATATCTTTTTAATAATAATAAATAAAAATCCTCCCCTATTCTTTATTTCTAGATCACTACTTATAATTTCCCAACAGAAATCCTCTTTCTTAAGCTATTACAACAAATTAAGTTTTATAGTTAATTGAAAAATCTGAAGAATTCATACTTTTGCTTGAATAAAGATCCATTACCCACTTTCTAAACACCTTATGGCAATTCTCTCTCTAACAGCTGGGACGAGTAGGCATGCTTTCTTCAAATAGAAGTGTTATATATTGATGTTTGCCAAATTCAAAAGTACTTTTTATCCCTGTCTCTCCCACCTCCAAAGCCATTTACCATTATTTCAGGGAGGAAGCCAGTTTTAACTATTAAAAAGAAATAGAACCAACTGAAAAATAGGCTTAAAGATGAAAAATTCCTAAAACATCAAGTCCTATATAAGAAGTGTGCAAAATGAATTGGAGAGATAATAAATTATAAAGTTTCTGGATCATTGAATTCTACCAGCATCTCTTGTTTCAGTATAAGGTAGAGACTGATCACTATGATGAGTACTGAAGCATGTAATCAATGTTTTAATGTAGTTATTACAAAAGTAATGGACTCATATTTATGACTTTCCAGTTTTTTAAAAGTGTAGCTTTATGAGACATGAACATTATACAGTATTTATTGTATTCTAAAAGCAATCTACTTTCTTGATAAAAAAAGATCATGCTCTTAAAAGAATTGAGTGAAAGATGTTTCAAGGGATTTAAGAAAATATGTTAAAATAGTGGGTTTTTTAAAAAAAAATATCCAAAATATAAAGGTACACAAGGAAAAAACACAACAAAACATTATAAGGAACTGATTCAGTTTGAAAAATTTCTTCATGTAAACTATATGAACATATGGAGAAAAAGATATAAAAATTGAACCAAGTATTTTTTCCCATTTATTAATTCAGACAGATTTTTATCACTCTAGAAACAGAAACATAAAAAGACCAGTTAAAATATCAATTGCAATATGCAAGCAAAACAAGTTTCATGGATAACAATAAAAACAATAGGCAAAACCATAAAAGTGAAAACAAGAAAACAGAAAATAAAGATGAAACAATGTCTTATTCAACAACTTCTGAAATTTCAGCAAAAAAGGGTTAGCATGATTTCCACAGAACACCAGTGCCACCCTCCCTTCAGACTCCCAAACCTCTTAAAATTGTGGGCTGTTTAATAGTTTCTTCCTAAACAATTTGATTGGTTGTGATCAAGGCTTTATATGTCACAGCTAGCACTTTAAATTGTGCTGAAAAGCAACCAGCCACAAGTGCAAGGTCTACAAAATCAGGTTATAAGTTCCAACTGCTAGGAGACTGAAATTACATGGAGCACTGCATTTTGAACCAATTCTAGCTTCTGAGAAGCAACCAGAAGTACAACTCCCAATATGATACATTACAGTAATCTAACAGTTGCTAATGTGGACTTGACTTACTGTGTCCAATTCCTGCTGCCACGATAATGTCAGAACTAGCATACCAGCATTAATTAAAGCTGGATATAAACCCACCTGGTGATAATTTCAACCTGTCATCCCAGGAAGAGCATGAATACAGAAGGCTATCCAAATCTGTTCCCTGATCTATTCTTTTTCAAACAATATTTCAGTGATGACAAATATTTCTGATGTTATCAATTTTGACTTACTAAGATTTATCTTTGGTCTGTTCTGTCCTACTAAATCCTCACAACTTCCAGATACCACATGGCAATGTAAAGTTGACTTTCATCATATTAAACCTCAAACCATATGTAGTAAGTTAGCATCTTCCTCCCTCCTAGAGGAATAAAATATTTTAGGAAATATTAAAAAGGCAGAATATTATATAGACTATCCCTAGAGAAATGGAGAAACATACTTTTAGGCAGGATACAGACTCACTCCTAATAGCCCCCACCTTTGTTAATAATGGACCAGTCTATTCTATATAACAAAGATCTATCCCCTTCAACTCCAGGGCGATGGGATTAAAAGCTTCACCCTTAGGGCACGATAGGATTAGCCTTCTACCCATTTTACCACATGGCACCTGGAAAATTACCAATACTGTACTCAAACAACCCTCACCCCTAAGCGATCTGATCACCAATTGGAGTGCATTACTTATACAGGAACAGGAAACTTTGAGGTGAGGCCCAAGAAAGAGCGTAAAACAAGCAACTCTCAGCATATCTGTCCTTTTTCTCTTCACCCAACATCTGGAAGCATGTGATCCGCCTTTTCTGTTCAGGAGCTCATGCCAAGGTTTAATACCCATTAAACCTTCTTTCCAAGCAAATTTCATGAATCCAGTGTCTTTTTCCCCAGTTGGAACTAAACCCAGAAGAATATTCCTTAAATACAATACATTTAAGAATATTCCTTAAATACATTTTTAAATTAATCGAAAATGTATTTTAGTGACTTCACAGAAATATTAATAAGCAAGTAACCAATCCCTGAGCATCCTATATATCAAGAGAAACCAGTTCACATCTTCTCCCCTCTCTATACTGGAATTATCCACTGAGGACTGCATATAACCATTGCAAAACAATGTCTCTTATCCCAATCCTGTAGTGGGTCCAATGGGATAATCAGGATGTCTGCACAAGTATTCCAATTCATGAACAATCTTCTGGCCTTTCTGATCGACAAGCTCAGTGTTTTAGCTACTGAGTCAATGAAAGAGCAGCAATGGGAAAAGGAAGGTGGGGCCTGACAAATGGATTCTCATTGAAGAGACAGGTAGTCCTCGACTTATGACCATAATTGAGCTCAGAACTTATGTCGTTAAGTGAGAAATTTGTCAAGTGAGCTTTGTCCCGTTTTATGACTTTTCTTGCCACATTTGTTAACCGAATGACTGCAGTTGTAAATAAGTAACATGGTTGTTCAGTGGATCGGGTTTTCCTCATTAACTTTCCTTATCAGAAGGCTTCAAAAGATGGTCACATGACCCTGGAACATTGCAACTGTCATAAACATGAACAAGTATCTGAATGTAAATCCATGGGGGATACTGCAACAGTCATGTGTGTGAAAAATGGTCATAAGTCTTAGAGGAAATTGAAAAATATGGAAAGGGATAATTTAATGGTAAAGCAAAATGATAACCTAGAAAAAATGTTAGAGATTAAAGTTGCCAAAAAGGCTAAATATTTAGGACTATGGTTAACCCCAAAAGGTACCACAATAAAAGACAACAATTACTCAAATCTTATTGAGGACATTAAAAAAGATTTAGATAACTGGTCAAAACTACAGCTATCTTTTATGGACAAAATAGCAAGAGTAAAGATGAATATACTCCCTGAGATATTATTTCTATTCCAAGTTGCCCCGATGAAATTTTTAAAAAGAGTTCTTTATAATACTAAATAGAATAAAAGATACATTTATTTGGTCAAAGAAAAAAGCAAGATTTAAAACAATACTCTTACAGGACAACAGAAGAGGAGGATTTGGGCTTCCTGATTGGGAAATATATCAACAACTGGCCAATCTATTTTGAACAAAAGACTGGATATTACTAAAAAATAAACAAATTCTAACAATAGAGGGCCACAATTTTCAGACTGAGTGGCACACAGTCTCAGCAGGTGGAATATATACCAAACACTCATATTTCCATTGCCACTAAATTAGAGGATCCCTACTAGAAAACTGGATCAAAATACATAAGCAACATTACAGTAAACTCCTAAAATGGATCTCTCCTGTGGAAACAATTATTTATCCAAAGCCATTAAATGACAAAACAGTAACAACCTACCAACAATTGCTGGATGAGTACGATAATCTCAAAACAAAACAAGGTTTTAAAGTGTTGGGTATAGAGTTAGACTGGTGGCACTAACTGCAAGCCCAATCTAGATATCACAAAGATAAAACACAATTCCGATTTCAAAATTTCAATTTGGCACTGAGGAAAAAATGATATCCAAACTATATAGCTATTTACTTCAATATAAATTATTTGAAGAAACTATCAAAGGGTCAATGATTACCTGGGTCCAAAACTTTGGGTATACAACTGGAATCAACTGGAATCAACAGCCCCCGGAGATTAGGACTGCCCCCACCCTCCTTGCCTTTCGTAAACTTTTGAAAATCCATCTATGTCGCCAGGCATGGAAGAATTGATATACAGTGGTCCCTCGACTTGCGCGTTCTCGATTAGCGCGAAACGCTGCAACGCGGTTTTTCAAAAAATATTATTTAAAAAATAAAATATTAAAATATTATTTTAAAAAAAAATTTTTTTTAAAAAAAAATTTTTTTTTTATTCTGTTCCCTGAATGGAGACCGCCGGCCGCTCAATCGGGCCGGCAGGGAACAGAATGGAGCCTTCCGCGGCGGGGCTGGTAAGGGGGGAGCCGAGGGGGGAGCCGAGCCCAGCCCCGTGGCATTCGCTTTCCTCCCGCCGGCAGCCGACTGATCGTGGGCTCCTTCGCAACCTCGGAGAGCTTCCTGGTTTTCGTGAGCTTTCATGCCCCGGAAGCTCTCCGAGGTTGCGAAGGAGCCCACAATCAGTCTCGGCTGCGGGTGGGAGGAAGGCGAATCCCCCGTGGGCTCCGTTACATTTTCCGCTGCCAGCCAGGCCATGCTGGCGGCAGCGGAACAATCGCTGGGTGGAAGGCGTGCTCGGCTCTGCCGCTCCAGCCGCTTTCGGCCGAGCCTCCCCGGCCAAGCAGCCAGGGAAGTCGAGCCAGGCGTGGCGGCGGCAGCGCTGCTTCTCCGGTCGCCCGGTCCTCTCCTGCCTCCTGCGCCGATGTTCCCCGCTGCGACGGAAGGCAGTCGCTTGGCTAGGGAGGCTCGGCCGAAAGCGGCTGGAGCGGCAGAGCCGAGCACGCCTTCCACCCAGGGAGTCCTGCCCTTTCATTCCCGCCGACCACAGGGGCGAGGGGTGGGGATGAAGGGGCAGGACTTCCCGGGCGGAAGGCGTGCTCGGCTCTGCCGCTCCAGCCGCTTTCGGCCGAGCCTCCCTAGCCAAGCGACTGCCTTCCGTCGCAGCGGGGAACATCGGCGCAGGCCGCCGCCACGCCTGGCTCGACTTCCCTGGCTGCTCGGCCGAAAGGGGC
Source organism: Erythrolamprus reginae (assembly GCF_031021105.1). Taxonomy (NCBI): domain Eukaryota; kingdom Metazoa; phylum Chordata; class Lepidosauria; order Squamata; family Dipsadidae; genus Erythrolamprus; species Erythrolamprus reginae. The sequence continues at coordinate 142,118,842 of NC_091951.1, forward strand.
TGGAGCGGCAGAGCCGAGCATGCCTTCCGCCCGGGAAGTCCTGCCCCTTCATCCCCACCCCTCGCCCCTGTGGCCGGCTCATCCAGGGGTGCGTGTGTGGACTGGCAAGCGGCAAGCGGGAAGACCAAGGGAAGGTTCCTTCAGCCGCCCAACACCTGATCCGCTCCGCAGCGCGGCAGCAGCGAGGAGCCGAAGATGGGGTTTCCCCTTTGCCTTTACCCCATCTTCGGCTCCTCGCTGCTTCCGCGCTGCGGAGCAGATCAGCTGTTGGGCGGCTGAAGGAATCTTCCCTTGGTCTTCCCCGCCGCCCACACGCAAACTCCACCATCTGCGCATGTGCGGCCATGAAAAAAAATGGCGCACATGCGCAGAAGGTTTTTTACTTCCGCATCCAGTATAACGCGGAAATCGGTTAGCGCGGGAGGTCTTGGAACGTAACCCCCGCGCTAATCGAGAGATCACTGTATCCATAGCTGTCTTGACTTTATGTATGGTGTGTTTAGGTTGTATGATTGTTTTTTAATAAGGGTTTTTACAACTGTTTTAATATTGGATTTGTACATGATGTTTTACTTGTTGTGAGGGGCAGCATACAAATATAATAAATAATAATAATAATAATTATTATTATTATTAGTATTATTATTATTATTATTATCTGTCTGAACGGGAAAAAATCTGGGAACAAAACTATAAATTAACTCTTACAATACCATATAGAGAGAACATTTACAAAATGTTCTGCAGATGGCATCTTCTTCCCACACGATTGGCAAAAAATTTTCCAAAATTATCCCCAAAATGCTGGAAATGTAAAAAAGAAAATGGGATGTACTGTTCTACCATCTCTGATAGACCTGCTCTTAGGTGAAACCATTCTGGAATAAGATTAAAATCACGACAGAACAAATTATAGTGCAAAACCGTGAATTAAAACCAGACCTATTTTTATTAGGCGTATTTAGAGAGAAAATTAACAAATAAGATAGACACTTGATATTACCTATTATTATAGCGGCTAGAATTACCTACGCCCAATTGGAAAACAGACCTACCGACTATGATAACTGTGGTTACAAATATTTTGGATGCAATGGAGATGATTAAACTATCAATGGAAATCCAGGATAAAAAGAAATCAGATTTTTACAAAACATGGGATAGATGGCACAATTGGTTAAGGTAAAAAACCCACAAAAATTTACTAGATCTTTTTGCAATAATATAATAAACTGTAACATACCACACAATATTATGTTATATTGCTTCACTTTGTGTATGAATAACATAAATATGATTAAGTATAAAAGAAATGAAATAGCTGTTGAAATAGAAACTGATGACTCAATAGATTTAACTTATAGGAAGATGAATCTTACAACAATCAAAATGTACATATGTAAAAAAGTAATATTGAAAGATTGTTAAACAAAAACAACTTTATTGTAACAGTTTGGATTAGTTTGTGTTGTTTATAGTTGGTTTTATATGATATGTGTTTTGTTTTGTTCTCTTGTTTTGTTGTGGTTTTTTTTGTCATTATGTATATAATTTGTATGTTATATTTTTAAAGGAAAACTCAATAAAGATTTTTTTTAAATAGTCATAAATCATTTTTTTCAGTGCCATAGTAACTTGGAACGGTCACTAAACAAACTGTTGTAAATTGAGGATTACCTGTACTCCTATGAAGGTATCTACTCAAGGCCAATGAGCTATCGTAATGCATGCCACCAGTTCCGTTGTATTGCTATGGTTGTGGTTTCTTCAGGAGAAGCAGCTGTGTTTTGTTTTCCATTTGGGAACAATTTCACTGTGTTTTCAACACTGTATATTTATTTATTCATTAAATTTATATGTTGCCCCATTCCCAGTGACTAAGCCGCCTTGTTAGAAACATTTAAAAATCAAGAAAATACCCTTTTTCAAAGATTTCTCTCCATGCGGTCATATCCTGTAATCTCCACACAGAAAAATATTGTGTTCTATAATGGGCAGTAGCAAAGAGGCGGCCTATCATTCCCAAAGGAAACAATCTGATACTACAGCCTGTACTGCTGGTAAACATCATAAATTAAGCGAAGAGGTTCAGAGATTAACTGGTACACTACCTGAAGTTACAATCCAGGTCAGTTCTTGCTTGAACTTGTTCTTTAATTTTAACTAATTTCTACAACATTTATAGGGAGAATCTGTTTTCCCCTTCCTTCAAGATTTATGTATGTTGCATAAATGGAATTTGTTTCTGATAAGCTGTAGCTGTTATTTAAGCAGAAAAAGAAAATACCCACTACATCCATATAGAAATAATTTACTCCGAAGAATTCACTGTCAAGACAGATATTGCTTCTTGGATTAAATATGTATATTGCAGCGGAAGCGGAATAACAAGGCGGACACAGAGCAGGATTTAAACTGGGTCATTTTTATTAATTAAATAAAATTTATTTAATTCAAACTAACATGGACCCGCAGAGGTCGACTGAAAACATCCGGGGCGGAAATGACGTAATAAAACTTCCTGGGCAACTTGGGGCAAAGCTCCATGCTGATCCAGGTGAAGGGGCCACGCCCTCACCTGAATGCCAGCCATGCAAGGCATTTGGGAGGTCTCACCGTCCAATCCCTGAAAGGGAATTGAAATGGGCGAAACCCAGAGGCAAGTTCTCCCCAATTGCTCAAGCCGGTTTAAAAGCCACCATGAGCACTTGGAGAGAGTCTGCCAATCATCCCCAAGGATGCCCAACGGAGAACACGCAGTTGCTAACCCCTCCCAATTTCCGCCCTAACCTGCCAACCCAAATGACCAAAGGTAAGCCAATTAAAACTAATTGTGGGATGAGCACCCCCTAACCATCCGTTCCGCACCGCAGTGTGGAATAGGCGAAAAACGGTCGCAGAAAATGCCGAGACCGCCAAAAATTCCTATTCGGCCCCCTAGGGGCGACCCTTGTAGCACACTGAAAGATAGGGAGGGCGGGCGGGTGTTCGCCTGCTCGTTGCTGGGGCAAAAAGGAGGCCCCAAGCCTGCACAGCGCTTTATAAGGGCTGGCAGGCCACGCCCCCAGCAACATCATCGGACATCGCCGATGACAGGCATGGCTGGGATCTCGCGAATCTCACGAGATCCTGGCCAATCCAAGATGGCAGCTACGCCAGGAGCCACGTTTTCCTGGTCCCGCTGCAAATCCGGCTGGGAATAACGTCACCGGCAGGGCATTTAATTGAAAGAACAATTTTGGTTATTACTCAACTTTATATTAAAAATCCATCCATGTGTGAAGAGATGGCAGAGGAATCTGTATCTGATCCATAGCTCTTCAAGTATACAAATATGTCAAGAGATTTCACCATTTTCTTACTAGTGCAATGCAGTTTAAAAGAAATTCAAATTATAGTAGAAACTGAGTAAATCACAGAAATTATGCAGAAATAAAATAAAATAAAAGTGAAGAAATTTGTCATTACAAATTTAAAATAATCAAATCAAGTATGAATTGGGTCAAAATGTAAGATTTCTTCTGCTGTCTCTCGGCTAAACAATAACAATCTTCTTTACTTCTCATCCCAAAACATTATTTCAATGTTTACAAGATGCACTGGAGGAAAACAAAAGTCCAGTCTATGCATATAGCTTCTGGCTGGAAACTATGCCCTAGGGAAGTTGCCTGTAGACATGGAGGCTGGCAAGCCTCCCTAATAAAATTGCTTATATAAAAAAAGAGTGGATTATATTGAATATGGATGTCTGCAGCTTCTCAAACCAGGCAGCTGCTTTCACAACCTCAGACATGTTCATGCTTTGCTTCACTGTGATTTTGTGCTTGTTTAACAAACCAACACAATTAGCATTCCAGTAATGCCCAGGCAGATGGAGATTATAGCGCTGAATGACAACACTGCCACCCTCTAATAAACCTAAAAATGCTTCAATGCCAGGAAAGGAAATTACATTCTAATTTCCCTGATGTGTAATAAAAGGAAGAGGCGGCACTTTGAAAAGAAACTTGCCACTTACCTAGAATTGAGAAGGTTTTTTAAAAAAAAGATGATTCCAGGATATTTGAGCAAACAATCTCACTTTATTCTTTTCTATCACCGAGGAAGAACCTGTGTGTGGTATTATCTTGGCACTAATGAAATTTTCTGTACAAGAAGCATTTTTGCAAACCTTTTTGGGGAATAATTTCTAAAGGCAGCATGCTATTCATCAAAAAGCAAGGTATCATATTGGGAACATCAAATTTATTATTTATTTATTTATCAGACTTATATGCCACCCTTCTCCAAGGACTCAGATAAAATTTAGTTTCTGATTTCCAATTTTCTTATGTGCAAAATATCACAAAGTTTATATGTAACTTTCTCTGGTTACTGTAGAATTTAGAGGTTAAATGCTCTTCTCTAAACTGAGAACGTAAGATGATCAGAAAAGCATTACACAAAATTAACTTGATAGAACTGGGAAGCTCGTATGTTTGGACTGGACACAGTGACAGATCTCCTTTCCTGTCCCTTCTTAGCAACAAATATTTAAGGCATGCCACTTAGAACTCAGGACCATTGATATTACTTAGTTTCCCTTTTAAAACCATCCAAATTACCAGAATTTACCAGAATTATTGGCAGCAAATACCACAGTTAACCTATTCCACCTCCCCTCTTATGCTGAATCTCCATTAATTTGATCCCTAATGGATGACCTTGAGTTCTAACATTATGAAAATGGGAGGATATTGAATATTGTCCCAAATGCATGACTGAGCATCTGATACATAGATCTCTCTAAATAGTGTTCAAGTACCTGGAAATGCATCTCCTGAGTCACTCTAAGTACATCTAGTGAATAAAATTGCTCAAGTTTGTTGTTCAGGCAGAAACACACACACATACCTTGGTTGTGGGGTGTCACAGGGGTTGCTATCCCTACCGCTCTTATTTAACTTCTATATGAAGCATTTCAATTAAATCATTCATCAACATCCCATCAATAAGTACATGATGTTCAGTTATATAGTCAATTTTGAGTCGAATAGAAGATCTGATTTACTGCTTTGTTCCAGTGATTAGTGTCAGTCACCAAGAAAACCAGACAGGGATCATGACAAGAACTAATTCCACTTTATTGTAAGGCTACATTAACAGAATCTTCCCAGTTTCAAAGTGCACGTTTCTAACCTTCTCTTTTTTCTGTCGGATAAGGTGGATTTTTTTGGGTAAATTACTTTCTCTGCTCTTTGATCTGATCATTTCCAAGGCAGCAACTCTAATCTTCCTCTTCCAGAATCATTCTCACATCCTACTACAACTAGAGACTAAAATGTCTGTGTGGGAATGGTCATGCTTTGACTCAGTGGTGAGAGCTACTTACCTTCCCTATTGGTTTTGAAGTGTGTGTTTCTTCACTCGCGCTCTGCTCATGCACTTTTTCACCCTCTGAGCATGCGCAGGACACTTGGCACATGGGCAGAGTGTTTAAAATAATAATATGGCAACATCTGGGCAGGTGGGTAGAGCATCATGCTACTGCCATTACCGGTTCCTGAAACACACACTGCTACTTCTACCAGTATGCCTGGACCGGATGATGGTACTGTGTCACAACCACGTTGCGATCCCTGTGATCTGTGACCAGCTGTGCGGGTTGTGGACAGGTCACAACAGGTACAAAATCTAACATTTGTCATTCCATGTGACAGATTTTCCCATATAGTATTCATCTGATACACTGAATTACTTGAGGGACCATCTTACTCTACTGGGATTGGCCTGTACCACTCATGCTGGCAGTGAAGGTATGCTGCCAGTCCCATCAACCTGATTATTCTGGGTGGTAAAGTCTAGGGAGAAAGCCTTCTTTGCTATTGCTCCTGCCTTCTGCAACATCTTGTCCCCGAACGTGAGATTGGCTCCAACCTTCCTATCTTTTTGTAAGAACTTAAAGATGTGGCTGTGTCAGTCAGCTTGGGCTTCCAGTGTGGGAACACTGCAAAGGAGGTGGTCGAGCAATAACAAATCCTACCTCCCCATGTGCCCTTGATTTTAGTGTCATTTTATGGATATGTAACTGCAAGCCACTCAGTTACCCTATGGTAAGATGGGAGGCCAATAAATTTTATAAATAAAATAAATTACACTTAATATAATTCTCAGCAGCAAGGCAAACAAGGGAGATAGACTACTGTATAAATAAACAACATAATCATTTTAAAATTATTATTTAGCTATTTCTATTTTAATTTACAATGTAACCGCACAGGTTGGCTTTTAATATTATATTGAATGCATACATAGATATACCTATAGCAATATTGTAGTCAAATATGTTTTTAGGTGATTATAATACATTCTTGGCATCTCCTCTCCTCTCCTCTCAGCAGTATAGCTTGACTCCTTCTGTGCAATGCTTATATAATTACGAGCATATTGAACCAAGAAGAAATTGATTCTGGTTTACTATAATAATTCTGACTCTTTATGATTGCAGTCACAATAGAATGATTTAAAAACCCAGAAATAACTCTGGAAAGGCAATAATCTATACTGTGTTAAAAAGATGGCCCAACCTAGACCAATTAAAAGCACTTAGATCCATCACAGGGGCATCCAACTATCCAGATCTGATGGATTCCTTCAAACTACAAGAGAAATGAAGCCCATGAAGAATCTGCCCTCCACTGCCTTGCTTTGCTGGTCAGAATCTTGAGATAGAATTTCTGAGTTCTCCAGCATACTCCAAACACCTATGCAGTATTGCCACATTAATTAATCTCATTTTTCATTAAAATACTCTCATTTTAAATTCAATCTGTAGGAGATGACTAGGCTGAGCCTGTGGAAGGAGTCAAATGCTTGATCAGTACAAATCCCTGCACACCCACAAGAGACCTAGTCTTTCCCACCTTAAATTCCTTAACTCACGCTAATTTCCTTTGATTGTTAGTACTTCAGATTCTTGTAGAGAAGCTTGCAATAAATCATTATACTCATTTGAACTGCCTCATGATTTCCCTGGTGCATTTCTAAATCAATTTATATTTTTTTAAAAACAATCTTGCATCAAAATTACCACAATGACATCTTAGTTTAATGGACCCTCACTTAACGGACTTCTTATCCAATGGAATAAATCTGTGTTTGAGCTTCATTTCCAAACAACATACCATTTGATTTCCAAACCAGTATGATTAGGTTCAGGAGGGAAGTGTTTTTAATAGGAAAGTGAACACAAGAACAAGGGGACACAATCTGAAGTTAGTTGGGGGAAAGATCAAAAGCAACGTGAGAAAATATTATTTTACTGAAAGAGTAGTAGATCCTTGGAACAAACTTCCAGCAGACGTGGTTGGTAAATCCACAGTAACTGAATTTAAACATGCCTGGGATAAACATATATCCACCCTAAGATAAAATACAGGAAATAGTATAAGGGCAGACTAGATGGACCATGAGGTCTTTTTCTGCCGTCAGTCTTCTATGTTTCTATTAAGAATAATTGCCATAATTTGTGTCAACTTGTATCAAAATATATCAAAATATGTAATGTGTATTTAACATTCAAACTTAATGGATATTCTAATGGAGAGACTTAATTGACCTTTTCATAGAAAAGGTCAATTAAATTGAGGTTTACTATTTGCATTTCATATGCACTTCTACTGCACATATGCTCCTCAAGCAAATTTTCTCCTCAATTCCTTTCCTTGCCTCAATTGACAAGTATAAGAAGATAGCTAAATAATCAACATATCGATGTTACTTCACACAAACTTTCACACATCTCCCCTTGGATTATTTGTTCATATGCAAATAATCCAAAAGAAGAAAATTGAGTCCTGCTATACCCAGTAGCACTACCTTTATAAGGCAAGTCAACTTCAGAAAGGAAGTAAAGAGTAAGTGGAACATAGTGCTTCTAATTCCCTTTTAGACAACATTGATTTCTCCATGACAGCAGAACAATCAGAAATGGACTTATCCTCATGACTATCAGTGTGATGTAACGAAAAGCCTGTAAATTGCAGGGTATGAGTGAGAGTGTTGATGGCATTCTAGAACAAGCTCCCTGGCGATATTGAAGGTTGTGAAGCTTTGAATCAAGAGAACTTCAACACAGAGAGTTGATCTCCCATCTCAATGGTTAGGACTGGATATTTTCAATAATAATAAATTCAATTACCAAACAATGAAGAAGTGCAATCTTATAGTATCAAGGTCAGGAAAAAGCACTATATTAAAATGCCGGGATGGCTTTCCACAATGGAAGCGATAATATATCCAAACATTTTACATATAACTAAAATGAGAAGATACAATCAATTAATAGATGAGCAAGGAAATTTGAAATCTAATCAGAAGTTGGAAGAATAAGGAATAATCATTAATTAGTGGCCATACATGCAACTGCAAAAAAGCCACAAAAAAGATAGAGAAAAAATTGGCATTGATATTGAAAACCAACCTTTATATAATTTTTTTTAGGACCAGAGAAGGAATTTATTTCTAAAATGTATAATTATTTGTTACAAATAGATAAGGAAGAAGAAATCGTAAAAGGAAACAGTAGCTTGGGCAATTTTTCGGGGGGGTATAATATACAATTGGAAGATTGAGAAAAATTATGGAACAAAAACTACAAATTAACAATGTCAACCTCTCACAAAGAAAATTTATATAAAATGTTTTACTGATGGCACTTAGCCCCTGCAAGATTAGCAAATATATATATAAATTTAAGTCCAAAGTGTTGGAAATATAAAGGTGAGAAGTCTTATTTTCATATGTGGTGGCTATGTCCAGAAGCCAAAAAAATATTGAAGCAAAATAAGAATTTGGATACAAGAAATAATAGGCCAGCAAATTGAATTTAAACCAGAAATGTATCTATTAGGAATAATAAAATAACATATATAAAAGAAATTCAGTACATTATAATCCACCTATTGTTCTGTCGGGCTCTCTGGTAGACTCCTCCCAAAAATTCACAGGTACAAATTTCAGACACACACACCTTTGAAAATTCAAAACAATGTTCTTTATAATGAAAATTCCCTTAACCTAAGCCCTCTTTTGGTATAGCAAAGAGCACTGGTCTCCAAACAAACTGGTAATTTGTACAAGTCCCTTATCAGTTCTGTGATACTTAGCTTGCAGCTATGAGGCAATTCACAGTCCTTCTTCTTTCACAAAGTGAAACACACTTTGCTCTGGTTTAGTTTCAAAGCGGGGGAAAATCAGCACACAAAAGGTCAAAGTCAGTAAAGCAGTCACGAAACACAATGATCAGATAATCCTCCACAATGGCCAAACCCACAGACTGCTATTTATAGCAGCCTCACTAATCACCACAGCCCCACCCAACCACATGTGGCCTCATTTTCTTTGATAATAATATCTCAGTTGTTGCCGCCTATGCATCGCTCTCTGCATGCGCGGCTGTATCATTAACTCTTGTTCTGAATCCAAGGAGGAGCTAGATAATTGATCTCCTTCTGAGCTGTCTGCCACACTCTCCTCCTCCCTGTTACTCATGTCTTCTTGGTCAGAGGAGCCTTCATCAGCAGATTCCACCAGGGGCAAAACAGGCCTGCAGCATGTGGATGTCTCCCCCACATCCACAGTCCTTGGGGCAGGAGCTGGGCCAGAGCTAACCACAACACCTATTAACAGCAACAAGAATAGTCTATGCACAACAGTGGAAAGCAGATACTAACCCTTCAGATAATATGATAATCAAAAAAATAATGGATTGTGCAGAAATGAATAAGTTAACTTTAGAACTACAAGACAGAAATGATAAGGAATTCTATATGGTATGGGAAGAATGGTACCTTTGGGTAGAGAATAGGAAAAGTTAAATAATATGCTATAAATATTAGTAAAATATATATTAACATATGAATATAGGTATTTATAACTAAATGTTAATATACAAATTTAAATATGTGTGTAGATTACATATAATGTAATAGAACTGGAAAACATATGAAAATATTTATGGAAACAAAGTAAACGAAAGTCGATATTCCAGGATTGAGAAAAAAAATATACAAGATGTTTTTAATGTGTAAAATGTAATAAACTTTATTTTTAAAAAAATAAAAATTGGTGACTATATAGTTATACTGGGAAGAGGTTAACAGTATAAAGGCAAGTCATAAAGGAACCAAGTGTTTGTTTAGCAAACACTTAGAAGATGTAGGACTGGAAATATTCAATTAACATATCAGTACTGTTGGTAGAAGTATAAAGAAACAAGCAAATGTGTGTGGATGGTTGAGGAAAAACAAATATTTAAGAGCGAAAAGCCTAGTTAATTGAAATACCTACAGTCAGACCAAAGTCCCATCTAGTCTATTATTCCACTTACTACAGCAACTAATCACAAGCCTCTTGCAAAGTCCACTTGGAAGAAACCAACCATAACTCACTCCTGATTCTGAAAGTTACACTCTGGGAAGGCCAACACAATCTGATATCTTCCAGAGATACTTCTAGAAAAGACGTCAACATGGCCAAACTTAGAGATTTGAAATCTCAGTACAGTACATCTGGAGGCAAAATCTTAGAATATTATTATTGTTGTTGTTAACATTTAGATTTATATACCACTTCACATTGCTTTACAACCTTCTCTAAGCAGTTTACAGAGAGTCAGCATATTGTCCCCAACAATCTGGGTTCTCATTTTACCAACCTTGGAAGGATGGAAGATTGAGTCAACCTTGAGCCTACTGAAGTTCTATCTGCCAAACTGCTGGCAGTTGGTGATCAGCAGAAGTAGCTTGCAGTATTGCACATTAACCACTGCTCATTAAACACCCAAGCAAGGTTTTGCCCACCCAGATGACCTTGATAACTGCATTTTAACACTTAAGAACCAAGCCAACATCAGAATTGAGAAATGAAATGAAGTTTCTAATCTTACCATGCATCTTTCCAGGAACAAATAAAAATTACATACTGTATTTTTCGGCGTATAAGATGCACCTTTTTCCTCCCTAAAAGAGGCTGATAATTTGGGTGCATCTTATATTCTGAATGTAGCTTTTCTCCCCCAGCCCTAACTAGCTGCTAACGATCTTCCCAGCTCTTACTTTTCAGGGTCTTTCATTGTTTCTTTTCTGCAAAGAACGTTAAGTCTTTGCAGGGATTTTTTCATTGCTCTAACTGGCTCTGAATAAGTTTCTTTCCAGCTCTAACCAAGTGCTAAGGATGTTTCCAGTTTTTACCAGCTTGCAAGCTCTTTCATTGTTACTCTCTGCCAAAAATGTATTCCAAACCCTGTTTTTATAGGGTTTTTTTCCCATTGCTTTACTTGCTCCAAATGTTTCTTTCCAGCCCTAACCAGGTGGTAATGATGTTCCCAGTTCTTACTGGCTTGCAAGCTCTTTCATTGTCACCCTCTGTGAAGAATGTTTTCCAAGCCCTAAGTCTTTGCAAGGTTTTTTTCATTGCTCTACTTGTTTTTAATGTTTCTTTCCAGGCGCTAATGATGTTCCCAGCTCTTAATGACTTGCAAACTTTTTCATTGTTACTCTCTCTGAATAAAGTTTTTTTGAAAGCCCTAACCAGGGGATAAAATAACTGGCTAAGGACACTAGCCAGATAAATATCTGGTAAGCAGATTCTTTTCCCTATTTTCCTCCCCCAAAACTAAGCTGCGTCTTATACTATGGTGCTTCTTATACTCTGAAAAATATGATAATTTGTTACCACTTTTATATATAATAAATGCAGCATGCCTGCTGCATTCCTGCAATGCTTATTGAGTTACAGGAGGGCCTGTTAGCAAACACAGAGTACAGTGATCCCCCGGTTATTGCGTCCCCGACCATTGCGAACAGGGTAATTTGCGATTTTTCAACCCGGAAGTCAAAACACCATCTACGCATGCGTGCCCTTTTTTTCTATGGGCACGCATGTGTAGATGGCGCCCAGCAGATCAGCTGCTGGGCGGCTTCCCTGGGTCTTCCCCCTCTTGCTGGCATCAGCGAGGAGTTTCCGCACCGCCCACGCAAACTCCTCGCTGCCGCTCGCCCGCCCTTCGCCCGCCCACGCCGTTCGTTCCCCCTCTTGCTGGCGGGAGGGCGAGAAGCCCTCCCCAGCACCCGCTCGCCCGCCCTTCGCCGCTCGCCCGCCCTTCGCCCTGGAGAAATTCCAGCCCCCACCTAGTCCCGCCCGATCCTCCTCCCTGAGGCAGCTCGCCCTCCCATGGCCGCTTCCTCCACCCTCCATCGCAAGCCCTCGCCACCGCAGCCAACGCGCGCTGCGATCTTCAAGCCCGGCTCCTTTCGGCCCAGCATCCCGGGCCAAGCAGCTGCCTTCCGTGACTGAGCCTGGCTCGCCCGGAAGATCGTAGCGCGCGTTGGCTGCAGCGGCAAGGGAAGCCAAGCCGGCAGCAATGTCGCCGCCGCTGCAGCCAACGCGCGCTACGATCTTCCGGGTGAGCCAGGCTCAGTGACGGAAGGCAGCCGCTTGGCCCGGGATGCTGGGCCGAGAGGAGCCGGGCTTGATCCGCTGAGCCTGGCTGGCCCGGAAGATCGTAGCACGCATTGGCTGCAGCGGCAAGGGAAGCCAAGCCGGCAGCAATGTCGCCGCCGCTGCAGCCAACGCGCGCTACGATCTTCCGGGCGAGCCAGGTTCAGTGACGGAAGGCAGCCGCTTGGCCCGGGATGCTGGGCCGAGAGGAACCGGGCTTGATCCGCTGAGCCTGGCTGGCCCGGAAGATGGTAGCACGCGTTGGCTGCAGCGGCGAGGGAAGCCAAGCCGGCAGCAATGTCGCCGCCGCTGCAGCCAACGCGCGCTACGATCTTCCGGGCAAGCCAGGCTCAGTGACAGAAGGCAGCCGCTCGGCCCGGGATGCTGGGCTGAGAGGAGCCGGGCTTGAGCCGCTGAGCCTGGCTGGCCCGGAAGATCGTAGCGCGCGTTGGCTGCAGCGGCAAGGGAAGCCAAGCCGGCAGCAATGTCGCCGCCGCTGCAGCCAACGCGCGCTACGATCTTCCGGGCCAGCCAGGCTCAGCGGATCAAGCCCAGCTCCTCTCGGCCCAGCATCCCGGGCCAAGCGGCTGCCTTCCGTCACTGAGCCTGGCTCGCCCGGAAGATCGTAGCGCACGTTGGCTGCGCTGGCGAGGGAAGCCAAGCAGGCGCGCCATTCTCCGCTGACTCCTAAAGCGGGGAAGTTCGCCAGGAGTCAGCGGAGAATGGCGCAACTGTTTTAAAACGATCGGAGCTTTCCAATGAGTCCCGAAGACAAACGTTAAACTTCCGTGTTTGTCTTCGGGACTCATTGGAAAGCCGCGCGGGTGTTTTAAAACATCCCCGCCGACATGGGGGGCTTGCTAGCACCCCCCCAAACCCGGGTTGGGGGTTCAGGGGCGTGCTAGCGAGCCCCCCATGTCGGCGGTGACGTTTTAAAACACCCGCGCCGCCCCCAATCTTCGGCTCCTCGCTAGTGCTGCGGAAGTTAAAAACACCATCTGCACATGCGCAGATGGTGTTTTTACTTCCGCAGCGCTACTTCGCGAAAACCCGCTCGTTGCGGGGGGTCCTGGAACGGAACCCTCGCAACGAGCGGGGGATCACTGTAATTACCACTTCATTGAATAACCCATATGTATTTTCATAAAATGCTACAAAGGGAGGAAGTGCTGCCCTTGAATCAAAAAGCAAGTTACATTCTCACTTTGGGGGAAACTATTTTCTGTGATTTCCAGCAAAACTTTTACACGTAGATAATGGGACAAAAACCTAGTCACTCAAATGCTTGCTTTGTTTAGGCAGAGAAGGCTCATGATTGAGAAAGTCAACTAACTTTTGAGTCATGGTCTCCTCAATGTTGAAATAAAGGTACTGTAGGTATTTTTTTTCCACAAGATGAAAAAGAATAACAAAACATTTGAAATAAGAACAGCCGTGAGCACTGGAAAACCAAAGAATAAAACACTGATGAACTGCAGCTGTTGCACAGCTCTTTTCCTTCCCTAAATAATAGCCTGTGAGCTTTTTCCTCTTTGGTCTGATTAGCAACAATGTACTTGGAGGAATGCCTAGTTTCACACCAACTCCACTATATGCTTTGGCCATCCACAGAGGCCTGCCTCTGGCCATTTCCATTAGTAGATGAAGTGAGGGAAGGAGCAACTGGGAAAATGGTTTTCTGGTTTATTTTCCTGGTCTCTGAAATACTCTTCCCAAACAGGTTTGCTTGGCATGTCATTCTGAGGAGAAGTACTGTACTTTACTTTTAAAACCAGATTGCTTCTGACTGCTTGAAAAAGATTTGATGTACCAGTAGTAGGTTGTGGAATCTCATTATTGCTTTAATTGTATATCCCATGTATGACTCCCTTACATTGGTAAGCTACCTACTCCTTTAACTTTAAAGTGTTCAATTAAAAAAACACCGGGATCTATCATACAGCTAACTAAAGTGTAAATCTCGAAAATCACTTATATTTGAAGTGAGAGCATTGAATTCATGTGGATCTTTATGTTTTCTTAGAAAATAGAAACCAGAGGTGATTGCAACAGAATGCTTTATTAGAATAGTAAACCCGCTCCCCCCCAAAAAACAAAAAACAAAACAAAACAGTAAAACCAATCTAGAAAAATCAGCAGAGGACAGAATGGATTGTTTCTACCCCAACCCTTAATAACTCTTTTTGGGAAATACTATATTCTTAAAGTTTAATATCTATCCTAGATTTTAGGATCTATGGGCTGGTAAATCTTTATTTTAGCCTTTTCTGTTCAATGTTGCTATTTAAGGAGTCATGTAACCAACATCTGGATTTTAATTCATTAAAAATGATGGACATAAATGCACAGAAACCAACCAATCACAGTTCAGATTCATAGTATATGACCTGGTCCAATGGCCAACCTCATCTTGAAAGCTCTCATATCTACCTGCCCTTAGACCTTGTGATCTTAACCAAGTTAAAAAAAATTGACATTGACTTACCGTATTTTTTGGAGTATAAGATGCACCGGAATATAAGATACACCTTAGTTTTGGGGGAGGAAAATAGGGAAAAGAATCTGCTTACCAGGTATTCATCTAGCTAGCGTCTTTAGTCTGGTCAGCTTCAGCACATTATTTTATCCCCTGGTTAAGGGCTTAATAAAATTTATTCTGAGAGAGTAACAATGAAAGAGCTGGGAACATCATAAGCACTTTGAAAGAAACAGTCTGAGTAAGTAGGCAATGGAAGAAATGCTGCAAAGACTTAGGGCTTGGAAAATACTCTTCTTTGCAGAGAGTAACAATGAAAGAGCTTGCAAGTGGGTAAGAGCTGGGAACATTTTTAGCACCTGGTTAGGGCTGGAAAGAAACATTTGGCGCAAGTTAGACCAATGGGGAAAAAACCTGCAAAGGCTTAGGGCTTGGAAAACATTCTTCACAGAGAGTAACAATGAAAGAGCTTGGATACATCCTGGTTAGATCTGGAAAGAAATATTTGGAGCAAGTAAAGCCTGTGTTTTTGAAGCTGCATGCATGCTGTGCACACAATCACATACAGTATTTGGTGTTGGGTAAAGCAGTTGTTACATTATGTGATGCCCATAGACAATTCTTAGACAATTACCTGTTACATGGGTTAGGAAAACAGACAGAAAACATTCAAACAGGGAAGCAAGAGAGGCCCACAGTTCCTGTGGCTAACAATTTTTATATCACTATCTGAACTATTTAAAAAATACGCCTCTTCCCACCATGCTCTGCCTTTTATGTAAAGTTAAGTAACCTATCTTAATCCTATAAATATTAAGGAGCTTATGTGCTGATTCCTCTAGGGATCAGCTACATTTAACAGGAAGTAGTCTCACAGAAGACAGAAGCAAATAAAAAAGTTGCTCAGGAATTAACATTTCTGACTATTATACAATTGGCAAGATTGGATATATCCAAAGACCACAAAGCAGACAGACTTATGCATACCATAATGGCTATATATCCCCACGCTGTTTACTTCATATACAGTACATCCCTTCTTACTTCTAGATATTACTACATTTAGCAGCAAGTTCTGAACATATTTTCTAACTATATCTGTGAATAAATAATATTAGGTTGTAATGTCAGCAGAATTCTCATTACAAACATAGATTTTGTTATATCATTTGACTTAAGCTGGTCTTACAAAATGCAGTCACTGTGGGTAAACAATATCCAACTAGCATTTATCTTGGTGACTCAGCTCCCTATTTGGTTACTATTTCAGTCAGACAATATCACACAGGCAAATCGCCTATTAAGTTATCCATCAAACACAGCCAGCATCCAAATGGGAGAAACTGATGAACATCCATCTGAACATATTTTATTTATCCCACTTTCTAAAATTTGCTGCATCTAAGACATCTCAAAGAAGCACACAGGGTACATAATAATTAAAATATAAATATTCAGTATTCGAAAATAACTATTAAAATGTTAAACAGAAAAAAATATGGAAGTTCAACCATAAAAAGATTCAGTGAAAAAAAGCTTTTTAAAAGGGAAAGAGAAACCATTCTATACAATATTCACATAGGAAAACCTGACATGTAAATTGCCTAGAACAAACAGGAGCTAGACTCAGTCTAAGATCCTGTGATTTCTACATAACTTTACTTGCTCAGTGTTGCAACCAAAAGAGATGTGGCTGAATCCAAACCATAGTGTGGGGGAAAGGGGGGAGCATCTGGAAAATTCATGAAAGGAAAAAAAATCTCTCCATGACTCACCCAGTGGATGAATCATTTATAGATCATTTGAGGTTAATCTACAAAAGAGTCTCAAATTAGGTACTTCTCCTGTAGCAAAGCATTTATATTCTATGGCATCCATCTTTACCTATTGAAAGACATTTAGCTGATGTCTAAATTGATTGCATGCCAATATCACACTGTTTGAAATGCAGCAATTTCCAAGAGTAGAAATAGAACTGTTTTTACAGTACCTTTGTTTAATGGAACATGGGATAACAATGAAACTATTACTTCCCTTCTGCAAACAAACTTAACACAATATGACAAAATAGATTTAGAAGTTCACAGATATTGTATAGATGAGGGTTTAAGTTGCTCTGGGAACAGTTATTATACTTCCTTTATACAAAGGAAGAATAGGTACTAATAGTAGCTATTTCTGTTGCTAAATAAATAAATTTCAAGGTTTTGTATTGTAAATTAAGCAGAACATCAGCATTCTTGCAAGTTCCCTATCTATTTGGCTTTATAATTGCAGTCAACTTGAGAGCAAGGATAATGTCACAGTCATTAGTGGCTATAGGAACAAGATTATGAAAAATGGCACAGTTCAAAAAGTATTTATACCAAATTAGAGTATCTAGAACATCATTGTCATTTAGTTTTAATATTTATTGAACAATGTAATCCAGGTGTCATCTCCTAAAATTTTGAGCTTGTTTAGATCAGTGTTTCCCAACCTTGGCAACTTGAAAGGTATCTGGACTTCAACTCCCAGAATTCCCCAGTCAGCATTTGCTGGCTGGGGAATTCTGGGAGTTGAAGTCCAAATATCTTCAAGTTGCCAAGGTTGGGAAACACTGTTTTAGATCAGTGTTTCCCAACCTTTTTTGAGCTGCGGCACATTATTCATATTTTCAAAGTCCTGGGGAACATTGAACAGGGGGTGGGGGGGGCGGCTAAAGAAAAGTTTGGACAAAAAAAATCTCTCCCTCCCTTTCGCTCTATTTCTCCCTCCCTCATTCTCTTCCTTCCCTTCTTTCTCTCTCTCCATCCCTCTTTCTTTCTTCCTCTTTTTTGCTCTCTCTCCCTCCTTCCCTCCCTCTATGTCTTTCTCTTTCCCTTGCTCTCTCTCTGTCTCTCTTGCTATCTTTTTCTTGCTTTTTTCTCTCTTTCTTGCTCTCTCTCTCTCTTTCACTGCCTCTTGCTATATGTCTCTTTCTTTCTTTCTCTCTCTGTCTCTCTTGCTATGTCTCTCGCCCCTGGCTGCTCGCCGCTGCCTTCGCCGAAAGCGCTTTTGTCCCGGGCTCTCAGCCAGGGGGCTGCAGGAGAGGCGGCGAAGGCGATCTCTCTCGTTCTCCGGAGGCTGGAGAAAGTGATTTTCAATGTCGGGGGCGCGGGCCGGCGTGCGCTCTCCCCATCCCCCTGCCGGCTTACTTTGAATGGGGCAGGGGGATGGGGAGAGCGCACGCCGGCCCGCGCCCCCGACATTGAAAATCACTTTCTCCAGCCTCCGGAGAACGAGAGAGATCGCCTTCGCTGCCTCTCCTGCAGCCCCCTCGCTGAGAGCCCGGGACAAAAGCGCTTTCGGCGAAGGCAGCGGCGAGCAGCCAGGGGCGCGAGGGGCCTAGAGGCGCGGGGGGCGGCCGCGGCTTCGCCCTTGGAAAAGGGTGTGCGGGGGGGGTGTTTTGGGGTGCGCTGGCACAGGCGTGCGCGGCCCGGCACCCTCCTGCTCCCACCGCCCTCCCTCCGGGCCCCAAAGGACATTGGTTGCCGCCCCCGCCAGGGAAGCTCCAGCTGGGCGGGGCGCTGCTGGTGCCTCCGCCCTGGAGCTCTTGCCACCGCCATCCCCCAGCTATTACTTGGTGCCGTTGCTGATGGCGCCCTCCTCCTCTTGCTGCCGGTGCGAAGAATGAAGCTCTCCTTTTTTCCCGCCTTCCTTCTTTGGGGCAGGAGAGCGCCAGCAATAGCGGCATCGGAAAGTAGCCGCACCGGCAGTGCCCCGCCCAGCTGGAGCTGCCCTAGGAGTTTGGCGGCACACCTGACCATGTCTCGCGGCACACTAGTGTGCCGCGGCACACTGGTTGGGAAACGCTGTTTTAGATGATGAGAGAATGAGGGTTTATATTGTATAGTATATGTAACCTTTCTCAAAATGGCCTACTTTTTTTCCATGTCAAGAGAAGCATTTCCAAATTCTCCTTTTTCTTAGAAACACTGGTGAACATTCTATAGAGTCAAGTATAATTGCTATGTTATGATAAAGCTGGTAATAACACAAAATATTCAATACAGTGATCCCTCAATTAGTGCGGTCTCGATTAGTGCGAAACGCTATACCACGGTTTTTCAAAAAATAATAATAGTCCGCGTTTTTTTCCCTACACCACGGTTTTTCCCGCCCGACTGAGTGAATGAAATTCAAACACAGGTGAGGGCTGGGGGTTTTTATTCTGTCATTGTTTAAGTGCTTTTTAAGAAAGGAAGGAGGGAGGGAGGGAAGGAGGAAGGGAAGGAGGGAGGGAAGGAGGGAGGAAAGGAGGGAGGGAAGGAAGGAGGGAGGGAAGGAGGGAGGGAAGGAAGGAGGGAAGGAAGGAGGGAGGGAAAGAGGGAGGGAAGGAAGGAGGGAGGGAAGGAGGGAGGGAGGGAAGGAAGGAGGGAAGGAGGTGGGCATTCTAAATGACGAGAAGCTGTTGCCGCCAGCGCTGCTGCAAGAGGACTCGTGCCCCAAGAAAGCCGGTGAGAGGGGCGAATCGGGCAGACGGGGGTAGCGGCGAGGAGGCTGGAGGCGCTGGGTGGGTGGCCGACATTAAAAACAACCATTGCCAGCCTCCGCACTTTCGTCGCTCCCCGGCTCCAGCATCTGCGCATGCGCGGCCATGGAAAAAGGGCGCGCATGCGCAGATGGTGTTTTTACTTCTGCACCACTATACCGCGGAAAATCGATTAGTGCGGGAGGTCTTGGAACGTAACCCCCGCACTAATCGAGGGATCACTGTATACCCTTAATGACTTCTAGATTGTATATTTCAGAGGTGGAATTCAGTTGGTTCGGGCCAACGAACCATTCGTAGCGACCAGCGGGAGGGTCTGCCTCCCACCTCAGCACAATGCTAGCCCATTCAAGCTATCCCATTTTGAAACTGCACACATGCAGGCTAGCCATGAGTATGAGCATAGCACATTTTCTGAAGACTGCACGCATGCATGGAGGAGGCACATGCAAGCAAAATTTGCGAACCGGTAGGGAAGGTAAGTGTATACCACCTCTGGTTATTTCTTTTTTTTTTTCTGTTCACGTACACACAAATTTCTAACTCCAAATAACATGATATTTATGGCATCTATTATGCACAATTTCTCTTATCAGCAATGTCAAATTCCCAGTTATGAGGATTTCCTATTTCCTGTTTCCACATTGTGTCTAGAAAACTATAAAAATGTATCCATTACGAATTGAGCTCAATATCATTACAATTACTTTAAATGCAATGATTCTAAGTAAACAAGGTATGCATGTAAACATATATAGAGAGAAAATTTTGTGGTACTATGAGTACATTACAATTATACAGTACATGTACTGTGCCTTCATTGCACTGTAGATGGTTTCAGAAGTTTTGCATTTTAGTCAGATCTCTTAGAGTTCACTAAAATATTTTTCTATATTTAGTTTCTAGATTGAACAAACATTTGTCTCCAAAATAACTTGTGAAGCTCAAGAAAAAATATCGAAACGCAATTTTGGCTATAGATAGCTAGACAGAGGTTTTCTTAGCACGCATGATAATTTTGTTTCTTTTTAGTGGTTTAGAGGCCACTAAAGCTAGGAAATTAATTGTCATGTGCAAGTGTTCCTATTCCTCTCTAGAACTCTTTCACTCCTCGTTCATTTAGTTCACAATCACCTTATAACTTTCTGGGTCTACTTTTTTATTTTTTTGGAGATTTGACATATTAAGTAATTCATAACTGCTACTTTCATTTCACATGGAATACCTTGTGCAATTTAGTTCACAAAGGTCACCAACAGAGCACCTATGACAATGGGAGCCCACAGTGGCATAATATCCCTCTTTCTTCTGACTAATTTCTGAAGGTAGATTCAGTTGCTTGGAAAGTCTGTCACAACAATATTAACTAAGGAACCTTAAAGACTAATAAATTGCAACCGTAATTTTTGCTGTAGAAGGCACAGAAAAAATATGGATACAACTACATCCTACAAAGACAATAGATCTGATCCAATTTTGGCAGGGTCAAGAAATAAGGCATTTACAAAGCAGACTCAGCAATCAAATTAAGGAGCAAATTCTTTCTTATGTATAAAGGTATAAAGAGTCTGGAAGTATAGCTGATAGAAAGGTGTATAAAATGAGACAGAAGGAGGCGAAACAGATAATATATGCTGCTAAAGCCTCAAAAGAGGAAGGAATTGCCAAATCTGTAAAGAAGGGGGATAAAACCTTCTTCAGATATATTAGTGATAGGAAGAAGAAAAACTGCAGCATCACAAAGCTTAGTACCGGGAATAATACATGCATTGATGGGAATAATGAGATCGCTGACCATTTTAATAGCTACTTCTGTTCAGTTTTCTCAAAAGACACCTTGCAATATAATACTATAAATGGATATAGCATTGCTTCCAGATGTACGGATTCAGCTCCAGTGATCTTAGAAGCCGATGTCTTAGAAGAACTTGAACAATTAAACATAAATAAGGCAATGGGTCCAGATGTCATCCACCCCAGAGTTTTTAAAGAACTCAGATTTGTCATTGCTACCCCCCTGACTGATTTGTTTAACCAATCCCTGTTAACAGGAGATGTTCCTGAGGATTGGAGAATGGCCAGTGTTGTGCCTATCCACAAGAAGGGCAGTAGAGAAGAAGCTGGTAACTACAGGCCAGTTAGCTTGACATCAGTTATGATGGAGACTCTACTCAAAAAGAGGATAAATCAGCACCTAAAAAGCAATAACTTATTGGACCCAAATCAGCATGGCTTTACTGAAGGCAAATCATGTCAGACTAATCTCATTGATTTCTTTGACTATGTCACAAAGGTGTTGGATGAAGGTGGTGCTGTGGATATTGCCTATCTGGACTTCAGCGAAGCCTTTGATAAATGAGTGAAGATTGGACTTAATCCCTGGATAGTTCAGTGGATTTGCAGCTGGCTGAAGTGTAGATATCAGAGAGTTATTGTTAATGGCGAGTATTCTGAGCACAGACAGGTTACAAGCGGTGTGCCACAAGGGTCTGTTCTGGGTCTTATTCTTTTTAATATGTTTGTGAGTGACATAGGGGAAGGTTTGGTAGGGAAGGTTTGCCTATTTGCCGATGACTCTAAAGTGTGCAATAGGGTTGATATTACTGGAGGCGTCTGTAATATGGTAAATGATTTAGCTTAACTAGATAAATGGTCAAAGCAATGGAAACTGCAGTTTAATATTTCCAAATGTAAAATAATGCACTTGGGGAAAAGGAATCCTCAATCTGAGTATTGTATTGGCAGTTCTGTGTTAGCAAAAACTTCAGAAGAGAAGGATTTAGGGGTAGTGATTTCTGACAGTCTCAAAATGGGTGAGCAGTGTGGTCGGGCGGTAGGAAAAGCAAGTAGGATGCTTGGCCACATAGCTAGAGGTATAACAATCAGGAAGAGGGAGATTGTGATCCCGCTATATAGAGCACTGGTGAGACCACATTTGGAATAGACATCAGAGTTATTGTTAATGGCGAGTATTCTGAGCACAGACAGGTTACAAGCGGTGTACCACAAAGGTCTGTTCTGGGTTCTATTCTTTTTAATATGTTTGTGAGTGACATATACATTTTGAGACCTCACTTACAAAAAGATATTGACAAAATTGAATGGGTCCAAAGACGAGCTACAAGAATGGTGGAAGGTCTTAAGCATAAAATGTATCAGGAAAGACTTAATGAACTCAATCTGTATAGTCTGGAGGACAGAAGGAAAAGGGGGGACATGATTGAAACATTTCAATATGTCAAAGGGTTAAATAAGGTTCAGGAAGGAAGTGTTTTTAATAGGAAAGTGAACACAAGAACAAGGGGACACAATCTGAAGTTAGTTGGGGGAAAGATCAAAAGCAACATGAGAAAATATTATTTTACTGAAAGAGTAGTAGATCCTTGGAACAAACTTCCAGCAGACATGGTTGGTAAATCCACAGTAACTGAATTTAAACATGCCTGGGATAAACATATATCCATCCTAAGATAAAATACAAAAAATAGTATAAGGGCAGACTAGATGGATCATGAGGTCTTTTTCTGCCGTCAGTCTTCTATGTTTCTATGTTTCTATTCCTATGGGGAAAATTGCTTCTACTTACAAATTTTTCTACTTAAGAACCTGGTCACGGAACGAATTAAGTTCTTAAGTAGAGGTACAACTGTATCTGTTTAATTAATTTAAAACATTTATATTCTATGTATCCTGAAAGACTCTCAGATCTTATTATTTCTGCTCAGTCACTGCTTTAATATATTATGCTATAGCCTTAGTCCCTTCAGATATTTTGGAAGGCAATATAGGAAGATCCATATGCTGCCTGTTAGATATGCTATTGAATTTACTGCCCCATACTAACATACTAACTGTACTAATGCTTTTGTACAAATATTAGACTCTGTTTTATTTTCCTTATTTTGGTAAAGCCTTTGTGATATCTTTGTGTAAAGTCTCTGTGATATCTTTTACATACAAACTCTTCTTTCCAATCCGAGGCACACTACCCTCCTGCCTATTCTCTTAGGCCAGTCAAATAAGTTCCAAATGGACAAATCCCCATTCTTTAACATTGTACACTTTTTTGAACAGAAGTATATGTATAAACAGAAATAGCAAACAAATATTGTAAGATCTAGCTTAGTATTTTAGTTTTATATCTTATTTAAATAAATAACATTCTGTTTCTTAACTTTAGAGAGACAGTTATACTGGTCATAATAGTGGTAATGATATTCAGTGCTATTTTTTATCTTGTTTTTTATATTTAGTCTCCCTATTTTATTTTTAAACAGCTTGTTAATTGTTTTATACTGACCTCTGGCTAAAATAAACTTTGAGAGGCCTAGAATTTGCAGTCTCCTGGTTTCTAGGGCACTACCTTCACCAATATATCAAACTGGCTTGATGGAAGCTATGAGTAAAAAGGACAGTTTGAGCAAACTGCCTAGCGACTACTATGGTGTTACTAAATTTCTAACAGACCTGAGGTGGGTTGTCTATTTCAAGTCCACTGTAGACATTTGTTTGAAACAAATCATTTTCCTCCACCTCTTTCTTCTTAGCTACCACATTTTTCAGAGTATAAGATGCACCTGAATATAAGATGCACCTTAGTTTTTGGATAAGAAAATGGGGGGGGGGGATCTGCCTACCAGATACTCATCTGTCTAGTATCCTTAGTCTGCTCAGTTTCAGCACACTATTTTATCCCCTGGTTAGGGCTTAAAAAAACCTTATTTGGGGAGAGTAACAATGAAAGAGCTTACAAGCCGTAAGGGTTGGGAACATCGTTAGCACCTGGTTAGGGATGGAAAGAAACATATTCAGAGCAAGTAGAGAAATGAAAAAAAGCCTGAAAAGACTTAGGACTGGAAAAAAACATATTTGGGAAGAGTAACAATGAAAGAGCATACAAGGTGAGAGTTGAGAAGATTGTTAGCACCTAGTTAGGGCTGAAAAAAAGGTTCAAAAACAGCTACATCTAGAGTATAATACGTTGAAAAATGCGGTAGTCATAAGTTAGAACTGACAGTAGCCTTCATACCATTCCACTGCCTAAATAGCCATTTTCCTTCAGCGTGGGTAAATTACTTAACTATCAAAATACATAGATGGGAACTCAGCTGCACCTCATGATAAGGCATCCTTAATTTTCCTTTCAGCCTTATGGCGTTGACTCTAAAGCAGCTGACTGGGAGTGACCGATGCATTTGGGGGAAGGAGGAACATTTCCATATATCAAGAAAGAAGAGAACACAAGGTGCCTTTCTCCAACTGGGTTTCCTATAACAGATTCTAAAGCAAAGTACTAAAAAAAGTAAATCTGAAAAAACGAATTAATGAATGATTCTATTTCACTCATTCCCTCCCTCTGCTCTCCCCAAGGACCAAAAAGGGCAAGTGCCTCCAGAAGCCACTTTAGCATGGTCTTCTTGTTCCCATGAGCTTCCTGCCAAGAAAAATGTCACTCAAAACAATTCCTTTTAGCTTGAGACACACCGACTCTCTCTTCCAATCAGCCCAGATAATCCCAAGAAGATACTGTCAGGTTTCATCAACCTGTTCAAAAGGGACTTTCTGAATCTGGCCTTGGTTTGCATGCTGTATTTGCCAGCAACATTTATGCTGCTTCTGTAAGAAACCAGGAAAGGGGGAAAGAATAGATCTTTGCTTATTTTCTTTGTGCAGTTTTTCAAAGGAAATCAAACTAGAAACACATTTGTTTTCCCCAGAGGAATTGACTGTTCCAGTTTCCTTATTGGTACCTCATGCTGTTGCTAGGCTGCGGTCTCAGTTGTTAGAGATGTTCACTCTCCCCCTCTAAATGTGTCTGTGAGATTTTCATCCTTTGTTAAACACACCTCTGGAATTATCTTCCGATATTTCTTAAATGTGAGTCATCTAATGAACATCTTTGCTTTTCAGCCTATCCTAGCAGGTCCTGGGTCATCACTGGAGCACATATTAAGAGTCTGTGCTTAGAAGTGTGCATCTATCCAGGATAGTAGGAAACAGTATATGATTGTTCTTGTGCTATTTTTATTTATCTGCTATTTTAACAATTTCTTTCTGATTGAGGCATTTCTGTCCTACAAATGTGTGGTGATATTTCAAGTGGCAATTTTTTCATTGCTTTTTTCCCTTATTTCAAAAGCACGGGTTTTCGGAGAGGGGTGGCATACAAATCTAAATAATAATAATAATAATAATAATAATAATAATAATAATAATAATAATAATTGTTGTTGTTATTAACAATTTAATGTGACCTGAAGCTCTCCAGGGTCAAATGATGGAGCATCTTTTTAATATCAAAAGTCTGATACCAGAAAAAAATGGAATATGTCTATGCCTCTGAAAAATGGGGAAAAAATCCTACAAGAGGGCTTCCTAGGCAGATAAATGCAGCTTGTTAGTGAAAAAAAAATCAATTTTAGATTATGACATTTATTATATAAAAATAATAAATTGAAAAAACGAAAACATTCAGTTCCATCAATATTTAGCAGACACCAGCTTGGGTATTTACAAACTCTTATAAAATACTAGATTAATAGCAATATTAACTCTTAGAAGCTCTGTTTAATCCAGTTAGGAAAGAGCTCACCTAGAATGTATATCAAATACCTCCCTAATGAAGTCATTTTAGATTTGGGCAACAACTTTGAAAATAAAATTTTGTTAAGCAGCGTCCAATAAAAATTACAGACATTTTTTTCATCCTACCGTGTTTCCCCGAAAGTAAGACAGTGTCTTACTTTCTTTTTACCCCCAAAAGCCCGACTATGTCTTACTTTCGGGGTATGTCTTACATTGGAAAGGAGGCAGGCGAAGGAGGGCGCAGCTCCGGCCGCTCGCCTCAGAGCCGGTCGGCCTCGCTGGCCGCTTGCAGCCGAACCACCAGCGCCACCGCCTCTTCCCCTGCTGAGGCTCGGCTGTAAGCGGCCAGCGAGGCCGACCGGCTCTGAGGCGACCGGCTGGAGCTGCGCCCTCCTTCGCCCGCCTCCTTTCCGGCAGCTCCCCGCACGCCCCTCGCCTTCGCCTCGCCGTGGCATCACCGCCTCTTCCCCTGCCTCGCTGGCCGCTTGCAGCCGAGCCTCGGCAGGGGAAGAGGCGGTGGCGCCGCGGCGAGCTGCCGGCAAGGAGGCGGGCGAAGGAGGGCGCAGCTCCGGCCGCTCGCCTCGGAGCCGGTCGGCCTCGCTGGCTGCTTGCAGCCGAGCCTCGGCAGGGGAAGAGGCGGTGGCGCCACGGCGAGGCGAAGGCGAGGGGCGCACGGGGAGCTTGGAAGCGACGTCATCGGGCTCCCCCCGGCAATACCCCCGTGTTTCCCCGAAAGTAAGACATATCCATCAACGCTTTGGTCGCGTTGATGGATGATCTCTGGCGGGCCCGGGACAGGGGTTTATCCTCTGTCCTGGTGCTCCTTGACCTCTCAGCGGCTTTCGATACCATCGACCATGGTATCCTTCTGCACCGGCTGGAGGGGCTGGGGGTGGGAGGCACTGTTCTTCAGTGGTTCTCCTCCTACCTCTCTGGCCGGTCGCAGTCGGTGTTAGTGGGGGGCCAGAGGTCGACTCCTAGGTTTCTCCCTTGTGGGGTGCCTCAGGGGTCGGTCCTCTCCCCCCTGCTATTCAACATCTACATGAAACCGCTGGGCGAGATCATCCAAGGACATGGGGTGAGGTATCATCAATATGCGGATGATACCCAGCTTTACATCTCCACCCCATGCCCAGTCAACGAAGCGGTGGAAGTGATGTGCCGGTGCCTGGAGGCTGTTGGGGCCTGGATGGGTGTCAACAGACTCAAGCTCAACCCGGATAAGACGGAGTGGCTGTGGGTTCTGCCTCCCAAGGACAATCCCATCTGTCCGTCCATCACCCTGGGGGGGGAATTGTTGACCCCCTCAGAGAGGGTCCGCAACTTGGGCGTCCTCCTCGATCCACAGCTCACATTAGAACAACATCTTTCAGCTGTGGCGAGGGGGGCGTTTGCCCAGGTTCGCCTGGTGCACCAGTTGCGGCCCTATCTGGACCGGGACTCATTGCTCACAGTCACTCATGCCCTCATCACCTCGAGGTTCGACTACTGTAATGCTCTCTACATGGGGCTACCTTTGAAAAGTGTTCGGAAACTTCAGATCGTGCAAAATGCAGCTGCGAGAGCAGTCATGGGCCTACCTAGGTATGCCCATGTTTCACCATCACTCCGCAGTCTGCATTGGCTGCCGATCAATTTCCGGTCACAATTCAAAGTGTTGGTTATGACCTTTAAAGCCCTTCATGGCATTGGACCAGAATATCTCCGAGACCGCCTCCTGCCGCACGAATCCCAGCGACCGATTAGGTCCCACAGAGTGGGCCTTCTCCGGGTCCCGTCAACTAAACAATGTCGGTTGGCGGGCCCCAGGGGAAGAGCCTTCTCTGTGGCGGCCCCGGCCCTCTGGAACCAACTCCCCCCGGAGATTAGAACTGCCCCTACTCTTCCTGCCTTCCGTAAACTCCTTAAAACCCACCTTTGCCGTCAGGCATGGGGGAACTGAAACATCTCCCCCTGGGCACGTTTAATTTATGCATGGTATGTCTGTGTGTATGACTGTTAGTATATGGGTTTTTTTTAAATATTTAAATATTTTAAATTTGTCTGATTGCTTATGATTTGTTTTTACATGTTGTGAGCCGCCCCGAGTCTTCGGAGAGGGGCGGCATACAAATCTAAGTAATAAATAATAAATAAATAAATAAGTACGGCTTATATTAGCCGACCCCCCTGAAACCCCCGATACGTCTTACAATCGGAGGTGTCTTACTATCGGGGAAACAGGGTAGAGTATATATTATGGAGGAAATTCTAATGAAAAAGAAAAAAATGCAGTCTATTCCAGGGACAATATATCATAACTCTAAGAACTGTAAATGGCAAACCTACCAACTCAATTTCTATAATTTCTGTAACATATATAATTTAAATATACTGTATTATATTTAATTTATATAATTTGCATAATATAATAAAATTTATTTATTTATTTATTTATTTATTTATTTATTTATTCATTCATTCATTCATTCATTCATTCATTTATTGGATTTGTATGCCGCCCCTCTCAGTAGACTCGGGGCGGTTAACAACAGTAATACAAAACAGCATGCAAATCCAATACTAAAATAGCTAAAAAAAACCTTATTTGTAAAACCAAACATACATACAAACAAATAAACAAACATACCATGCATAAATTGTAAAGGCCTAGGGGGAAAGAATATCTCAGTTCCCCCATGCCTGACAGCAGAGGTGGGTTTTAAGGAGCTTACAAAAGGCGAGGAGGGTGGGGGCAATTCTAATCTCCAGGGGGGAGTTGGTTCCAGAGGGCCGGGGCTGCCACAGAGAAGGCTCTTCCCTTGGGCCACGCCAAACGACATTGTTTTGTTGACGGGACCCGGAGAAGGCCCACTCTGTGGGACCTAACCGGTCGCTGGGATTCGTGCGGCAGAAGGCGGTCTCATAGATACCCTGGTCCGGTGCCATGAAGGGCTTTATAGGTAATGACCAACACTTTGAATTGTGACCGGAAATTGATCGGCAACCAATGCAGACTGCAGAGTGTTGGTGTTACATGGGCATTTTTGGGAAAGCCCATGATTGCTCTCGCAGCTGCATTCTGCACGATCTGAAGTTTCCGAACACTTTTCAAAGGTAGCCCCAAGTAGAGAGCATTACAGTAGTCGAGCCTCGAGGTGATGAGGGCATGAGTGACTGTGAGCAGTGACTCCCGGTTCAAATAGGGCCGCACCAGGTGCACCAGGTGAACCTGGGCAAACTTCCCCCCTCGCCACAGCCGAAAGATGGTTCTCTAATGTTAGCTGTGTATTGAGGAGGACACCCAAGTTGCAGACCCTCTGCAAGGGGGTAAATAATTCCCCCCCCAGGGTAATGGATGGACAGATGGAATTGTCCTTAGGAGGCAAAACCCACAGCCACTCCGTCTTGTCAGGGTTGAGTTTGAGCCTGTTGACACCCATCTAGACCCCAACAGTCTCCAGGCACCGACACATCACTTCCACCGCTTCACTGACTGGACATATTCCTTCCCTCTTCCCATTTATTTGACCTCTTTCAAACAACAAAAACTGTATATAAGATACAGCACAATTGGGTAGGGAAGATATCTCTTTGTTGCTCAAATCTTGGGACGCTTTAGCTTCCTCACACTTTTATAATGATCTTAGAGCCAATTCATTAAGTCAAGTAATTGGAAATCCTTTCTTTTCTTTTTGAATTAGAACAACAGAGTATTAATTAGAATACAGAATTCTATCAGTGATAAATCAATGCTAAAACAAGCAGTGCAAATGCAACCCCCCCCATGTGCCACAAGCATTTGCTCAGTCCATCAATTTGTTTTATTATCAGAACTAAGTTTACTTTTTACACAAGAACAAAAAACCCCTCCTTACTTCAGATTTCCTCTTCCACACACCCTCTTTATCTTTGGTTCAGCATTCTAATTCAGTCTTTTTATTGTTTCTGTTATGGAATGAGGAATAAGAAACCTTCCATTGCACATCTCTCTGAAATTTACCAGGGGATGCTAATTTGCATTTTGGCTGCCTTTGACTTATATCCCTTGGAATTATTCAAAAGACCATGAATAGGAAATTCTATACTGTACCTGACAGGCTACTGGTTAAAATTTACAGTACAATGATTGCTGATGACATCACCCTAAATTATTTTCCCCCAGTCCATTTAATTAATTATGTCACCTCATTTTATGCATATTTGCTATTTTCAAGCAAATGAGAGGCTTGCATCCCCTGAAGAAAAGAGCTGTGATGCCATTTTTCATTACAGCAAGATACTGAAGACATCCCTAACTGCTAAGAACATGTATAGAATAGCAAAGGAATTATCTATCCACTGGCTCACCTAAAATTAGATGCCAGATTTCTAGGAACTATAGATCTAGTAATAATTGTCTATTTCCCAAAATACTGTATGTATATTGTTAGATAAGGATGTTTAAACTTTAAAAACCTTTTAAAAAGGAAACATTTTTAGATGAATGTAAAAATGCAGAACTCCTCTCTCTCCACGCAGAATCCCCCCCCCCTCTCAACTGGTAGATTTGTCAGATAGGAATCAAGCCCAAGAATAGTACAGTGATACCTCGTCTTACGAACGTAATTCGTTCCATGACCAGGTTCGTAAGATGAAAAGTTCATAAAATGAAGCAATTTTCCCCATAGGAATCAATGTAAAAGCAAATAATGCATGCAACCCCATCCCAAAAGTCACCCCTTTTGCCTTGTGCCGCTGGGAATCCCCACCTCCGGACTTCCGTTGCCAGCCGAAGCGCTGGGATTCCCCTGAGGCTGCCCTCGCTGGGAAACCTTACTTCCAGACTTACATTGCTAGCCGAAGCACTGAGATTCCCCTGAGGCTCCCCTCACTGGGAAACCATACCTCCAGACTTCCGTTGCCAGCTGAAGTGCTGGGATTCCCCTAAGCCTCCCCTCGCTGGGATTCAAAGCAGCGTGGGCAAAAATTAAGGGATTCCCATTTTGGTTAATTTGAGTCTTATGCTTCAGTCAAAAGTTGCTGGAGATCAAGATGAAATGAATTATCAGCTATGGGATCTCTTCTTACATGGGGATGCATCGCTATAGTTAAAACTTCATGAGGAGTTGCTGTCCTAACATGCAATCCTTGCTGTTTTGAAGGTGGTGGTAGATGAAGCCCTCTCAGCAATTACTTATGTGCTCCTATATAATTGGGTGTGAGTTGAGAATATATTACATAATTATGAAAATTAATGATGACATTTAGCATGATTCTATCTGCCCCAAGGAATCTTAAATATAGGATGCCAATTTAAGGCATATATGCCCTTTATACTCCTAAGACAATATGAAGAAGTTTGTATTCATAGCTCACCTGAAAACTGCTCTAGGTGCTCATTTTTTATGAAAAATGTATATCTTTTCATACAATTTTCATGCTGTAGACCAAACTTACTTGTGTTCTTGTTCTGTCTGGGTCCCCCCAGACGCCAACACCAACCAAAAAGAGTATCCAGACACACTGGTAAAAAGCAAAAGCAGTTTATATAATTCAAAGCAAACACAGGTAACAAAAACTGTTCTTACAGACAGGAACACTATGAAGCTTCACAGAGGTTTCATGAAGGCCAGGCAATAAAACAGGATTCTTGCTGGCAAAAACAACGCTGGAGATAATAAAACCCACGCCTCCCCCAGGTCTTCCAGACTTCTAGGCCACAAGCCAAGATCACAGACGCCGAGGATCGAAGCAAAGTCACAGGACTCCCAATTGATAACTCTCCACAAGACTGTAAGGGCGGGCCTGCCTTTTCAACCCTGCTGAGGAGAACCACACCCAAACCCAGCTGTTGTCAATTCAGGGATGGAAATACCTTTCTAATTGGCCCCGTCTTTGAGCTGCTCGTCGCTGCCTCATGTCTATTATAGCCTGTGCGTCTTCATCCAATGAATCCAGGCTACTAGCTGGGGAGAGCCCCCCCCGGGGGTCTCAAGCTGCTCTCCCTCCTCCTCTTCCTGACGTTCCTCTCCCCCGTCTGCCTGGTCCTCCCCCTCCTGTTCACTGTCCTCCTCCTCTGGGCATGGATCCGGCAGAGATCCAGCCGGTCCCTGAGGAGCCTCAGGCTGAATCACAACAGTTCTAAAAGAAGATACGTATCTTCTCTAGATAGTTTTCAGAGAAGTTGGCAAATCCTTAAGATATGAATTTACCTAAATATTTATTGGTAAGTATTTCTATATATGTTTAGTATTCTCAACCTGAGCTTCACCAAAGGAATTTTAAAAATGAATCCAATTATAAATTGCCTACATAGCTATATTTCTAAAATTTTGAGCTTTTTCAACATAAGCTATGGATCAAAGCTTAGTTAATATACATTATCAGCATGCTGAAATTTAAGACAGCTTATTCTAAAATGCTTTTCTTTATCTAGTTTAGCTGGGTCCATTGAGAATTTCTTTCTTAGTCAGGAAAACATCTTAGTATTCCCTATGGATTACTTCAAAATTATTTGCTCAGCCTGTAGGAACAAGTTTCCAGTGTCCCATTTTGATATCTCTCTATATCATAACGAACATGCTACAAATTCAAAAATTTACAGCTATGCTGAAATGCAAGAATCAGATGAATTTGTCCCTTAATGGCAGTGTGAGAAGCTACCATAGCATGGCTACAACTCAGGCACAACAACTTGCAGCCTGGCCAAATGTTAGCTATCTTCTTCCTTGAACATTGGCTATGCTTTACATAGGGATGCTGATTGCCCTGTCTGTCTGTCCGTCCGTCCGTCCGTAAAAGCACTTAAATAATAACAGAGAGAAAAAACCTAGCCCTCACCTTTATTAATAGTTAGGTTTTTTGTTTTGCTGGTTGGTTTAGTTTTAATAGTAATGGATTTTGGGTTTTTTTAATTGTTAATTTCTTTTAATAAAAAAGAAGGGATTTCCCCCCCTATCTATCTATCTATCTATCTATCTATCTATCTATCTATCTATCTATCTATCTATCTATCTATCTATCTATACTTCTATGCTGCCCAGTCCCAAGGGGACTGCCGCTCAGACACTATAGTTTTCTGCCCACACTGAAAAAAAATTAGAGGGAACATTGCTGGGGGATAGTATCAATTTCATCGCCAGTAGGCCTAACCTCTCTGGGACCTTTAGAAGTGCCTCTCTTGGGAAACGAAGTCATGGCCTGAACAAATTACAGGTACAAGACTTGAGCCAAAAATTGGTGGGAGAAGCTCTATAGGGCAACGTTCCCAAGAGGAAGGGGTGCCCTGCTCCTAGGCCCAGGAGCGTCTGCAACTCAAAGGCAATCTGGTCTGTACCAGAGTTCATGCCAGTGAGTGCAGAAGGGCAGGCCTCACTAACCTTAACAAAAGTAAAACCAAGGCACACTGGTTTGGAGGCCTAGCCAGGGAGAAAAGGCCCCTCACTGGGATTCAAAGCAGCACCAGCAAAAATGAAGGGAATCCCAGCAAGGGGAGCCTCAGGGAAATCCCAGCAATGCAAGAATGGGTGCTTCAGCTGGCAACGAAGTCCGGAGGTGGGGTTTCCCAGTTCGTAAGATGAGGTATCACTGTATATATATTTGTGAAAGTACCCTGATGAAATGAGAAGGTAAAACGTATGATAAGCTAATTGGGATTGAATTATTGAACTATATAGCTGAGGTTTGTTACTGAATATAATTATACTGTGACTAATGATGGAAACAAAGCAATCATGAGATTAAATGAAGTAATTTGCAAATGGCTCAAAATTGAGCAGGATATTAGACAAGATATATGAAGTCCCCTTAGTTGTTTAACACACATGAATGTATAAGGAATGCTTCTAGTGGTGTTAGAGGTATGATTATTGCAAATAATATTGTATACCAGTGCAGATTATTATTATTATTATTATTATTATTATTATTATTATTATTATTATTATTATTATTTATTAGATTTGTATGCTGCCCCTCTCCGCAGGTTGTTAGTAATTTTCAATAGTATTATAACTGATGTAAAGAGAAGCATGATTCTGAAAATTAGTACAGTGGTACCTCAAGATACGAACCCCTCGTCTTACGAACAACCCGAGATACGAACCCGGGGTTCTTAAAATTTTCGCCTCTTCTTACGAACTTTTTTCATGTTACGAACCCCAAACCCGAACTTCCGGGTTCGGCGTTCGCCCGGCTGTCACCTTTTAAAACAGCCGGGGGGCTTCACAGCAGCCTCCCGAAGCCGAACCCGGATGTTTGGGTTTGGCGTTCGGCTTCGGGAGGCTTCTGGGAAGCCCCCCGGCTGTTTTAAAAGGTGACAGCCGGGCGGCGGGGCTTCTCGGCGGCGGTGACAGGTTGGTAAGACGGAAAACGTTCGGGTTTGGGAGCCCACATTGGGTTTTTGTCTGGGAGGGAGGGCAGGAGGTCCGGCGCTGGGGGAGGGAGTCAGGAAGGTCCTCCTGCTCCCCCCCCCCAGCGAAAAACCACAAAGACGGTCTGCCGCCACATGACAGGCAGGGCGGAGCAGCCTGGAGCAAAGGGAGTCTGAAACCGCCGCCGGCTTCAGCTTCCCATTGCTCCGCGGGTGGCAGCAGACCGCCTTTGTATTTTTGGCTGGGGGGGGGAGCAGGAGGCGCAGGATCGGGCCGGCGGCGGGCGTGAGGCGAGGCAGCAGGTCTGCATCCTGGGCGAGCAGGCGGCGGGCGAGGAGGCGCGGCCGAGCGAGACGGGGAGGGCAGCGAGACGGGGAGGGCAGCGACTGGGGGCGGGGGCGGCGATGCTGTGTCCGACTCGGGGCTGGTGGCACCCGATGCAGCGGGCAACATTGTCAGCTGCTCCGGGCCGCTCCCAGAAGCAGCCATGGGAGGGCGAACTGCCTCAGGGAGGAGGACGATCGGGCGGGACCAGGTGGGGGCTGGAATTTCTCCGCTGGGAAGAAGCGGCGATGGATCCTCCGTCTACCTCTGTCGGCTGCCCCGGGCCACGGGGGCAAGGATGAAAGGGCGGAAGGCGTGCTCGGCTCTGCCGCTCCAGCCCCTTTCTATCGGCGCGGGAGGCAGGAGAGGACCGGGCGACCGGAGAAGCAGCGCCCCTTGCCCCTGTGGCCCGGAGCAGCCGACAGAGGTAGACGGATGATCCATCGCCGCTTCTTCCCAGAGGAGAAATTCCAGCCCCCACCTGGTCCCGCCCGATCCTCCTCCCTGAGGCAGCTCGCCCTCCCATGGCCGCTTCCTCCACCCTCCATCGCAAGCCCTCGCCACCGCAGCCAACGCGCGCTGCGATCTTCAAGCCCGGCTCCCGGGCCAAGCGGCTGCCTTCTGTCACTGAGCCTGGCTCGCCCGGAAGATCGTAGCGCGTGTTGGCTGTGCCGGCGAGGGAAGCCAAGCCGGCAGCAACGCCGCCGCCGCAGCCAACGCACGCTACGATCTTCCGGGCGAGCCAGGCTCAGTGACGGAAGGCAGCCGCTTGGCCCGGGATGCTGGGCCGAAAGGAGCCGGGCTTGATCCGCTGAGCCTGGCCGGCTTGGCTTCCCTCGCCGGCGCAGGCAACACGCGCTGCCATCTTCCGGGCGAGCCAGGCTCAGTGACGGAAGGCAGCTGCTTGGCCCGGGATGCTGGGCCGAAAGGAGCCGGGCTTGATCCACTGAGCCTGGCTGGCCCGGAAGATGGCAGCGCGTGTTGCCTGCGCCAGCGAGGGAAGCCAAGCCGGCCAGGCTCAGCGGATCAAGCCCGGCTCCTTTCGGCCCAGCATCCTGGGCCAAGCGGCTGCCTTCCGTCACTGAGCCTGGCTTGCCCGGAAGATCATAGCGCGCGTTGGCTGCGGCGGCGGCGACATTGCTGCCAGCTTGGCTTCTCTCGCCGGCGCAGCCAACGCGCACTACGATCTTCCGGGCGAGCCAGGCTCAGTGACGGAAGGCAGCCGCTTGGCCCGGGATGCTGGGCCGAAAGGAGCCGGGCTTGATCCGCTGAGCTGATGTTCCCCGGTGCGTCGGGCACTGCCAGCCCCGAGTCGGACGCACCCTCGCCGCTGCGCCCAGCCGCTGCCCGCCCCATCCTAGCCGGAGCCTGAGCCGGTCGGTCGCGCCTCCTCGCC
Organism: Erythrolamprus reginae; assembly: GCF_031021105.1. NCBI lineage: Eukaryota > Metazoa > Chordata > Lepidosauria > Squamata > Dipsadidae > Erythrolamprus > Erythrolamprus reginae. The sequence continues at coordinate 142,154,949 of NC_091951.1, forward strand.
CGCCCGCCCAGGATGCAAACATGAAAAACGTGGAGGTTGGTGAACAAAGGCCAGAACTTTCGGCTTCTGGGTGGATGGGAGGAGCTAAGCAGTGGGAGGAATCAATGCCGCTGGGCTGGTAACATCTCCCCAATGTAAAAAGCCACTGGGCTGGCTTAGCTCCCCCTTTCCAGCCCGAGGCCGAAAGAAAAACGCGGAGGCTGCAGGAGTCGGGATGTGTGGAAGAGGTCCGCGGGAGAACTGGGGGGACCCTAGCCCACGCCTGCTGCTTGCTCTCCCGGAAAGACCCCAGCCCACACCTTCGGGAGCTTCCCAGCCGGGTCCCTTCCACGGGGCAGTGGCCATGGCTCCCCCCAGTTCTCCCGCTGACCCTTTCCACACACGCACACCATCCCCACCCTCAGCGCCGCCGGTTGGCTGTCATCTTCTAAAGAAGCAAGAAGAGGAGGAGGAGCTGGGCACCGGTGGTGGTGGAGGAAGGCGCCCAGCTCCTCCTCCTCTTCTTGCTTCTTTAGAAGATGACAGCCAGCCGGCGGCGCGGAGAATGTGGCTCGGAGGCTGGGAGGGAGGCGGAATACAGGAGGAGGAGGAGGAGGGAGGCCAGGAGGGAGAGGGGGAAGGAGGGAGGGAGGAAATCAGAGAAGATGCATGTACAAACCGCCCGTGCGTTTCCCTCCCTTCCCTTCCAGTCATTGCAAGCCGGACAGTAACTGTTGACTTTTCCGTGAATCCACCCACGACGCTCCCTCCGTGCAGCCTGCGCTGTCTCCCCCCGTCTCCCCCCTCCACCCACACCCGAACAAAATCCGAATGCCGGCGAAAATGAGGCAAAAGGGGTGAATTTTGGGCTTGCACGGATTAATCGCTTTTCCATTGATTCCTATGGGAAACTTTGTTTCGTGTTACGAACTTTTCACCTTACGAACCTCCTCCTTTCACCAATTAAGTTCGTATCATGAGGTATTACTGTATATAAAAGATTGAGATAGTTATGTCTGACATTAAAAAACCTGAGTGAACAATTGCAAGTCTTTCCTTTATCTCATATATCATATATATTTTCTTCCTTTCATATATCTTCTCCTCTATTTTTACATATTATCTTTATATATATTACTTCATGTCTATTCTCTTCCATATGTATTGTGTATTGGACAAATGAATAAATAAATAAATAAAGTTATGTACAAACTAAAAAAAAAAGGTCTACCTTGGTTGAATGATTAATAAAAATGGGCAAATAAATGGATGAGTTTTTAAGATCGGCAAATGCTGATAGAAAGACACTGGGTAATATATGGTCTGTTTAAAGAATAAACGCTAAAAGGAGAAAAATGCCTGTGAAAAACAGAATCCTTCTGCTTATTTTGTTTTAAGTGTACCAGGAAAAATATAAAAGCCGAATGCAGTGAGAACAGGTTAGGTTAAAAAGTATATATGGTAAAATATAAAGGGATGGATAAAAATATGGAATGAATATTAAAGGCCAGTACAATTATATTGAGGCAGCTGGGACATTGAGAAAAGATATGATGTGTGAATCACAGAATAAAGATATGAAAGGAAAGCAAATAGGTTAAAAAGAATGGCAAGACTGTTATGATTCATTAGAGTTGATAAACTCTTTAAAAAGAAAGTGTAGAAATTTAAACAACAAAAGGCATTGCAAATAAATAACTTACAGTGTAGTTTCTAATGTAGCTTAAATATGGCAACTTAGCAAATATATAGAAAGAGGAAATTAGAAACACAATAGCTTTTTTCCCTTTTCAATTATATTTTGGTATTTTAATTTTTGTTAGCTTTGTTTTATGTTTTTCTTTTTATTGGCATTTTTTGGAACACATACACATACACACTATGTGTGTGTGTGTGTGTGTGTGTGTGTAAAATGAGGACCCGGATTGTGGGGGCAATATGCTGGCTATGTTAAAAAGGAGAAGGATGGCATAAAAATTGAATAAATAAATAAATAAACAAATAAACAAATAAATACATACATATATAGTACAATAAAAGAGAGACTTGAATAATAAGCAAATAGCTTCAAACTGATACCTTTAGTCTGCAATAAATATTTGGATATAATCAGCAACAGCTTTTTTCTAATGTTATACTTTATTTTGTATGAAAAACTGAAATAATTGTATGCTTGTAATATCAATATCCTAATTTGTAATTAATATTCTTATTTATTTTTTATTTCCAGTACTCCAAGTTATCTAAACAATAACTAAATTATTTTAATTTATACTGTACAACTATACTATCATTGTATTGAAACAATACAGTGTACAGTATCATGATTTATGATATACCGTATATTTCGGTGTATAAGATGTGCCTTTTTACTTCAATAAAGTGCTTTAAAACTTGGGTGCATCTTATACACTGAATGTTGGGGTGGGCAGTGTGCCGGGTGTTGGCCGAGGAGCCCTCCTGGTAGGCTGAAAAGCGGCTCGGGTGAACGGCTCTGCCCTGTGCTTTCTCATTCCTCCACACTTTCTCATTCGGGGTGCCCCTTCAGAGGATTCGAGCGGCTTCTCTTCCCCGCGGGGGCTGAGCGGGAAACTGGGTTTCTAGGGTCAATAAGGGAAATGGCGGTCTGACAGGACCTGCCAGACTTTCCCCCCTAGCCGAGGAGCCCTCACAGCAGGCCAAAAAGCTCCTTGGCCAACGTCCAGCATCCCGCCCATTCCTGTGGCTCCACCCCATACCAACAGCAAAGTGGAGGCAGCGGCGGTGACTTTTCCCCTCAGTTGCCTTTCCATGGCAGGAGTGGTGGTAGCAGTGCTTCAGAGCCTGGATGAGCCCATCTCCCAGGACCTGCCACCGGTCACAGGGATACTGGAGGATCAGCTGCAGCTTCATCCCTGCCGGCCATACAGCCAACACTAGAAAGCTGTTTGGGCAGGCCATTGCCTATGCTCCCTTAGCCAGAGCCACCAGTAACCCCATGGCCGATGGGAGGTCCTGGGAGACGGGATCGTCCAGGCTCTGAAGCACCACTGTTGCCGCTCCCGCCATGGAAAGGCAGCCAAGGGGAAAAGTTGCTGCCACCACCGCTGCCACTGCCTTTGCTTTCCTGCTGGTGCGGGGCGAAACTGCAGGGTGCCGGACATTGGACAAGGAGCTTTTCAGCCTGCCAGGAGGGCTCCTTGGCTGAGGGAAAAAGTCTCGCAGGTCGTGGGGTACCACCCTTCCCCTTAGCGACCCTAGCAACCCAGTTTCCCACTCAGCCCTCGCGGGGAGGAGAAGCCACTCGGATCCTCCGAAGGGGCACGCCGAATGAAAAGGCACAGAGTGGAAGCTCGGGCAGTTTATACACACACAAAGAGCGGGGTGCGACAGTGCGGACACACACGCACAGAGACAGGCAGACAGATACACACACACAGAAAGAGTTGGAAGGAACTCTGTACTGTAGGTCATCTTGTCCAGGGGTCTCCAATGTTGGCCACTTTATGACTTGTGGACTTCAACTCCCAAAGTTCCTCAGCCAGCAAAGGTGACTGAGGAACACTGTGAGTTGTAGTCCACAAGCCTTAAAAATTGCCAACGTTAGGGATCCCTGCTCTAGAAACACTTCTTTTTAGCAATATTTCAGGTTTATCATCATCACCATATACTGTATTTCCATGCATCTCAATTGTGAAAATTGGAGTGGTCAAGGGAGGGGTCTTTGAAAACCTCATGGTATAGTAAGGCAACCTTGGCAGGGAACTGTAATTGTAAATGATTCTATCACTAGCCATTTCTGTGACTAAAGGCACAACTAACAAAATGAATTGTCCTTGTTTGTTTGTTTTGTTTGTTTATTTGAGTTAGGGGTTTGGAGTGCAAGGGTCTTCAAACCTGGCAAGTTTAAGGTGTGTGGACTTCAACTCCCATTTCTGAGCTAGCATGACTGGTGGAGGAATCCTGGGAGTTGAAGTCCTCAAGTCTTAAAGCTGTCAAGATATAGGTTAGGAGTGCAAGGGTCTTCAAACATGACAAGTTTAAGGCTTGTGGACTTCAACTCCCATATTCTGCCTTAAATTTTTGCTTATTTTTATTACACACATACATACATGTACTTTAATGTATATTGGTTAATTAAACTGTATTATACAATATAATATATAATATTGCTTAAGAATGAACAATCTGTTTCAACAGACATTGGCTGCCCTGTTATAGGAGGCAGAGCTATAAAAAATTTTAAATGGAAAATGTAAAAAACTCAAGATGCTAATTAATGCTCCAGCGCTGACAAGTTAATTTAATAAGGCCTAAGGAAACAAAGGTGGTATTAGTCTGGGGTTATTATTTTGCAAAGTCTTGTAAATAATAAGATGGATCTGAAAATGGAGGGTTAGGGTTTGATTTGACCTTGGAAAAAAATTGTTTCCATATTCTTCCCCAAATCAGAGTCACACAGACAAAAGAAATCAGAGAGTGCCAATTGTTTAGTATTGCCTTCTTTTACAAACCAGATACTTGAGAAAAATTCCAATAGGACTGGAGGATGAGAAATTAAAGGTCTTCTACTCATCCTGACAAAAAAGTCACCTGTTTGATTGTCAAGTCCTAGCTGTGAGAAAGGAGAAATCCATAGAAAGAGTTAGGAAAACACCAAGGTATTTCTTTTTTTTGTACTCTAAGCCAGGTTTTTTCAACCAGTGTTTCGCGACACACATGGTCACATGTGCCACGAAGAAGGAAGCTCAGGTTCCGGTCTTGCAACTTTTTGCTGAGGGTTAGGTTTAGAGCAAAATGTTGCGAAACCGGAAGCTGAGCTTCCTTCTTCATGTCTTCCAAGTGTTCCGGCAGCTGCAGCACCCTGCCCGGCTGGAGCTTCCCTGGCGGTGGTGGCAGGTGAGCTTTGGGGCCCAGCGGGAGGGCGCCAGCAACGGGAGTGGGAGGGAGTGGCAGCAGCGGTACTGGGCAGTAGCCAAGGGGCGGTGGCTGTGAGCGGTCGGCAACAGTGTACATCACACCGGCAACAGTGGCATCAGGCAGTAGCCATGGGGCAGTGGCAGGGCAGACAGCTGCGAGCGGGAGCTCCAGGGTGGAGGCACCGACGGCGGCGACTGGATGTGTTGCTGGATGTCGTACACGCTGGCGCTGTGGGGCGGGCACTGGATTCATTTCATTCATTCATTTATTGGATTTATATGCCGCCCCTCTCCAAAAACTCGGGGCGGCTAACAACAGTCATGAACAATGTACAGTAAAAATCCAATACTAAAAAAACTAACTTAAAACCCCTTAATATATAAAACCAGCATACGTACAAACATACCATACATACAGTTGTATCAGCCTAGGGGGAGAAGAAGTCTTAATTTCCCCATGCCTGGCGGCAGAGGTGGGTTTTGAGTAGCTTACGAAAGGCAAGGAGGGTAGGGGCAGTTCTAATCTCCGGGGGGAGTTGGTTCCAGAGGGCCGGGGCCGCCACAGAGAAGGCTCTTCTCCTGGGTCCCGCCAAGTGGCATTGTTTCGTTGACGGGACCCGGAGAAGACCCACTCTGTGGGACCTAACTGGCCGCTGGGATTGTGCGGCAGAAGGCGGTTCCTGAGATAATCTGGCCCGGTGCCATGAAGGGCTTTATAGGTGATAACCAACTGATGCCAGCCGCGCGCCCATGCCCAACACGTCCAGCTGCCGCCATTGGTGCCTTCGCCTTGGAGCTCCCACTCGCAGCCGACCGCCCTGCCATCGCCCTGCGGCTACTGCCCGATGCCGCTGTTGCCGGCATGGTGTATGAGAGAGAAAGAGGGAAAGAGAAAAAGAGAGATAGATAGAAAGAGAATGAGAGAGAGAGAGAAAGCAAGAGAGAAAAAGAGAGAAAGAGTGAGAGAAAGAGAGAGAAAGAAAGCAAGCAAGAAAGAGAGAGAAAGAAAGAAAGCAAGAGGGAAAGAGAGAAAAGGAGAGGAAGGGATAGAGAGAGAGAAACGAGAGAAAAAAAGGGGAGAGAAAAAGAGAAATCAGAAAATGATTGAGGCAGAGAATGAGAGGAAAGAGAAAGAAACAAGAGAGAGAGAAGTGACTCTTGATTTAAAGCATATGGTAAAAAGCACCCAAAGAATAAGAGAGAAAACCTCCCCAGCCCTCACCTGTTTTTGGAAATGGTTCAAGAGTGTGTATACACACACACGCGCACACACACACACACACACAAGGGGGGGAGGAGACAGGGATGGAAAAAGAGAGGAGAATGCCTTAGAGTGTCATTTTGGTTGGTGGTGTGCCCCACAATTTTAAATGTAAAAAATGTGCCGCGGCTCAAAAAAGGTTGAAAATCACTGCTCTAAGCTAATGATTTTAGTTATCTGAAACCAATGTCAAATGGAGTGATTAAAGATACCAAGAATGAGATAACTGATCTTTTAGTGACCAGATTGCAGCAACCCATTTCTTCCCTCTTGCAATTTTGCCCAGCTCTGTCATTCATTATTAACAATTTTTCTACCGATACCTCTATTAATTTGACAGAACATTATATCTCCTCTGACAATGCCCTAAATATTTTGGTATCCAATATAGTTTATACTGTAGCGATGCCAGTGTGTTTGAATGTTGATTAGGAGCCAGATTACATTTATTTACGGTACATACATTTACAAAACTGGAGCAAGCTTTTGTGAACAAAGGCATCCCTTTCTTTGGGGGATGAAATTCCCAGTTTTATCCACCATTGGAAATCTGCTTCTAAAAGAAATGGAACAGATCTAATAGCTCACAGGAAATAATTTATTTTCATCGTCTTAAACAACAGAGTTTCACTAATCTGATGTTGTCTTGATGGTTAATAAAGGCAAGTAGCATTGCTTCTAATTACAGTCTGGCATTCTAACAATGGGGAAATCAGGATAGCCAGTCAGGACTCTTCAGATATATCATTCTCAATGTACTCTTGTGCCTGGAGGGAAGGATTCATCTGAGAGCAGAAGCGGATGTCCTAGAATTTCCAAAGTGATGCTAACCTATTCCGACAGGATGTCACTGCAGTTGCATCATGATGGAAGAAATAATTTATCTCTGCATAAGCATGGAGAATAGCTATGAGCTACTGTTCTTGAAGGGCCATTTCCCTAAACATGGTTTAGTGCTGCAACCCATCAGGACTGACACAGACCTCAGAGGATAGTCAGAACTGCAGAAAAAACAATTGCTGCCAACCTGCCTTCCATTGAGGACCTGAATACTGCACGAATCAAAAAGAGGGTGGGGAAAATATTTACTGACTCCTCACATCCTGGACACAAACTGTTTCAACTCCTACCCTCAAAACGTTGCTACAGAGCATTGCACACTCTACTAAACAAATAATTCCCTCAACCCTGTCAGACTTTTTACTAAATCTATTTCTACTAGTTTTTCTCATCATTCCTATCATCCTTTTCCTCCCATTTAGGACTGTATGACTGTAACTTGTTGCTTGTATCCTAAGATTTTTATTAATATTAATTGTTTCTTCATTGCTTATTTGACCCCTATGGCAATCATTAAGTGTTGTACCACATGATTCTTGACAAATGTATCTTTTCTTTTATGTAGGCTGAGAACATATGCACCAAGACAAATTCCTTGTGTGTCCAATCACACTTGGTCAATAAAATTCTATTCTATTCTATTCTATTCTATTCTATTCTACATGTTTGCAGACCCACAAGATATTATTGCAACTGCTGAATAGAGACCTCTTAAAGCAGGGGTCGACAAAGTTGTTCAGAATCTAGGAGCCAGCCAAAAAATTTAGGAGCCAGAATTTTTTTTAAGCAAACTTGGTTTTTAATTTAACAAAAAAAACATTACAAACGTTATAAACAACATTTTACTTTTAAAGATAATAAATATTATATTTTGATATTTTAGATTTTAGGCAACATTCTAGTGTTTTTCACTTTGCGTTTTGTGGCCATGAACATGCCTTGTGATTTTAGAGCTGAAGTACCAGTGGTCCACAGCCTTGGCAGGATCAAACGCCTTCACAGATGGCCCATTCATGGTGATCATAAACAAGTCACTTAAACTTTCTTCTTGCATCCTTGATCTGAATTTATTTTTGACCATGTTCATCAAACTAAATCCTCTTTCACAACATGAGGTTGAGACAGGGAGCACCGCTACAATCGACAACAGGTTTCCCAGAACTGGAAATCTCTCGGTGTTGGAGAGTGCCAAATCCAGAAGCTCACACAGTTTCTTTCCTTTTCCAAGGACCTTAAACTCATACCACTCATTGAGGAGTGAGTGAATGCATTGGTCATCACTTTCAGGTGGAGATAGCTGTTTACGAAAATGATGAGCCAATGCAGTAATCTCAACCACACCGTAGTCCAGTGTGGTTGAGATTACTGGCCCGAAGGGAAGGAGCGGTTCGGGTTCCCCGCGCGGCGGAAGGAGAGGCGCCAGAAGACTGACGGGTTTCCCGGCAGGCCAGTCCGGCCGGCCACCCATGCGAGCGCTTTTCGGCGACTGTTCCGGCCCGGGAGGTCCCACAGGACACACGCCTTCGCCGGGGTTCAGTTGCATCAGGGGGGGAGGCTTGGGCAGCGAGAAGGGCAACGGCTGAGGGGAGGCCGCGGCAGCTGCCGAGTCTCCACCTGACATCGCTTTCACCCCCTCCCCCCCGGCGCAGGCCTGGCTCCGCCGAGCCGGCTCTGCTGTACTCCCGTCGGGATCCGAGGGGAGACCGTTAGTCAGAAACCGAAACAGAGAAGAAGGAAAGGGAGACCGGGCCGGGGACGCGGGTGAGGGGGGGAGGGGGGAGGAGGGGTTACTGGTCGGAAGTCACCGCGCACGCGGCCGGAGGAGGAATGAACAAAACCTCACGCCGGGAGGGGAGGGGCTTCCACTTCTCTCCGAAGATGGGTGAGCGGCCAAGATCGGAGCGTCTGTGTGCGGTGGGGGGGAGTGAAGGGGTTCGAGTAGGAGGCGGAATGGAGGCAAGGGGGGGAGGGAGAGACGCACGCAAGCGCAGGGGACGCTGGGAAAGCAGCTCGCTCCGAGGTTGATGGGCGGAGCTACGGAAGCCAAGATGTACCATTTCTGGGCGTAAACACAAGGCGGGAAAAATATACTGTATACCAGTGATTTTCAACCTTTTTTGAGCCGCGGCACATTTTTTACATTTACAAAATCCTGGGGCACACCACCAACCAAAATGACACAAATCTAATAAATAAATAAATAAATAAATACATACATACATACATACATACATACATACATACATACATACATAACCCCCTCATATATACAATCCCATGTAACATCCCCTTATAAATACAGTCAATCATCAATCATCCCTCCTGAAATTTATACCACTGTCTCATTTCTGGGTACTTCTCCTGTCTTTCCCCCTTTTCTCTCTCATGTTTCTCATTTCTCTCTCTTCCTCCCTTTTTCCCTCATTCCTTCTCCCTCTCACTTCTCCTCTTTTTCCATCCCTGTCTCTCTCCCCCCCTTATGTGTGTGTATGTATACACACTCCAACCATTTCCAAAACCAGTTGAGGGCTGGGTTTTTTTTCTCTTTTATCCTTTTCAAAAACAGGTGTGGGCTGGGGGGGGGTTTCTTATTATTTGGATGCTTTTTACCATATGCTTCAAGAATCACCTCTCTCTCTCTTTTGTTTCACTCTCCTCTCATTCTCTGCCTCAATCATTTTCTCATTTCTCCTTTTTTCTCCCCTTTTTGTTCTCATTTCTCTCACTCTCCTTTCCTCTCCCTATCTGTCTTGCTTTCTCTCTCTCTTGCTATCTTTTTCTCTCTCTTGTTCTCTTATTTTCTCTCTCTCTCTCTTGTTCTTTCTCGCTCTCATGCTTTCTCTCTCTTGTTCTTTCTCTCTCTGTTGCTCTCTCTCTCTTATTTTCTCTCTCTCTCTTTCCTTTCTCTCATTCCCTCTTTCTCTCTATCCTTTCTATCTCTCACTCTTTCCTTCTCTCCCTCCCTTTCTCTCTCTTTCCATTCCCTCTTTCTCTCTATCCTTTCTATCTCTCACTCTTTCCTTCTCCCCCTCTCTTTCTCTCTCTTTCCTTTCTCTCATTCCCTTTCTCTCTCTCCTTTCTATCTCTCACTTTTTCTTTCTCTCCCTCCCTTTCTCTCTCTTTCCTTTCTCTCATTCCATCTTTGTCTCCTGGGGCTGACTGCGCCTGCCCTGCACCCCCCACCGCGGAGGGAAAGCATTTGGCATCGGCACCGCCAACCCCCCCCCTCCACAAGCAGCAAAAGTCTCTGCGACTGAGCCGGAAGGCAAACGACGCACCCCGCCGCTTAGGCTTTTGCTGCTCCTGGGGGGGGGGAGGATTTTCTCCTCCCCGCCCCCCCCGGCAGCCAAACGTCGCTGGTGCAGGAAAGCAGCGTGTTAAAAGGCGCGCTGCTTTCACGGAAAACAAACCCGGCTTTCCTGGCAACGGAGGATGACAAGCAGGACGAAGCGGGGTGGAGCAACGCGAGGCTCAAGCAGGCAGCTTCCGCGCGTTTCTTTCAGCGGAAGAGGAGGAGAGGGAGCGGATCGGGCGGGCGGGGGCAGCGCCTTCTACTGCCGGCGCCTCCCCGCCCCCCCCCCCAGGCAGGCAGGGGAATGGGGACTGCGCGCCCATGGAAAAGGGCACGCAGGGGGGGTATTTTGGGGTGCGCGAGTAGCGGCGGCGGCGGCGGGCAATAGCCGGGGGGCGGCTTCTGCAAGTGGGAGCTCCAGGGCTGAAGCCTCAGCCCTGGAGCTTCCACTTGCAGGAGCCACCTCGCGGCACCGGTTGAAAAACACTGCTGTATACATACAGTACAGCAGGCAACATTTTCTAGGCGCCAGACAACATTTTCTAGGCGCCACTGGCGACCAGGCGCCTGGGTTTGTCGATCCCTGTCTTAAAGTACCCTTTTATAACAGAAAGTGCAACTGAAGTAAATGAAGTAAAAGCTAGTGTTTAATATTGACTTATTCCTTTGTGCTCATGCTGGCACTGCCCTGAGCCAGATGGGAAGTATATGGCATGCAAAATTATTCTAATTTATATAGGATTAAAACTCATATGGCGTCTATTCTAGGCATCTTCACTAAACCCAGCTTCCAGGTGTTCTTATTGGCTTCCCGACAAACCTTCCCACATTTAAATGCTTAACTATTCTTAACATATTCTTCATTTCTCTCCCCCCACCATAATTGCCAATTTTAAACTGAAATCATAGGGCGGGGTGGGGGTGGGGGGCAACAGATTCATGGAATAACCATGAGAAACCAGCTACAAACTTGTAGAAGGCAATTTGTGTTTCAGAAGCTAACATGTAAGTCATATGTTCTTATTAAAATAATCCATGGATGTTACATGTTCTGACAGGTTCTTCCCTTCCCAAAAAAGAAGTTTTAATTAGTGTCAAAACATAACTCTGAGGATTATTTTTTTTAAAAAAAACTGTGGTTGGGATTTTTTTTTTGCATTCTCTCAATCTCATACACATACATTTCTAGATATAGTTTTAATTCATAATCTTAAAATAAAACAATATATAAAATGACCCACATCTAAGGTTAGATAGGTTACATAACATATATTTGTTCTAAATACTGGATTGTGTGGCCAAAAATGGAACAATGATAACCTATTATCTTCTAAGTTTCTATTATATCATTTATGTTGAATATGTAAATATGTTAATGAAATAGGTTTACCAAGAGTTCACATCTGCATGCGCTAAAATGATTGGTTGTTCTGTTTAAGCGGGAAAATTGCAACAATGTCAAACCTAGCCTGTTGCTAGGGGTTGGCAGTATAAATAGTTACCCATGCTTTCACTCAGACCATTTGCGCCTAAAGAGTTTAGCGAAAACCTGATTTGAGTCTTGCCGCTTTGCTAATAATAAACAGCGTTCCTTGCAGCCCGTTTCTGGCTCATTCATTTCAATTTACACTTTGACTCTTTTGAATTATTCACCCTGGATACATTAGATTAGATCTCCAGTTGTGCCACAGCTATACTGGCGACTGATGAATTTCTTCTTCTACGGAAGAAGCATATTCAAAACATCCAAGTATGATAGCCTTTCCTAATCTATTTATATTAAGTATATCATGAGCCGGGGTGGCGCAGCAGGTAGAGTGCTGTACTGCAGGCCACTGAAGCTGACTTATAGATCTGAAGGTCAGCGGTTCAAATCTCATCACCGGCTCAAGGTTGACTCAGCCTTCCATCCTTCTGAGGTGGGTAAAACGAGGACCCGGATTGTGGGGGCAATAGCCTGGCTCTGTTTAAAAAAAAAAGTGCTATTGCTAACATGTTGTAAGCCGCCCTGAGTCTAAGGAGAAGGGCGGCATAAAAATCGAATAAACAAACAAGTAGGTTTCTTGGCATGTTGTATTTTGTTGAAATTACTTCCAGGCCAATTTGTTCAAGTCTTACATCTTGAATATCAGCAAGTATGTTTATATTTTGCTAGATTGTAGTCTGTTTCTGAATACAATTCAAAATGGAGGTTCTACCTTCTAAAGCTGTACATAACTACATAACTTCAGACAAAACAATCTGAAAGATCATGTTATTCTTTCTTTCAGGAACTTGTCTAGAATATCTTTCCTTTGTGACTGCTGCCAAAGCAGTCTGGGGACTTCTGGCACTATCTTCCTCTCATGGGCAAAAATAAATTGATTTAAGTTGATTTTTTTGTGTGTAAGTGGTTTTTGGTTGCTGTTTTGAGTGGATGTTGGTGGTTCTGGATATATTGAATTGTGTTATTAATTATGTTTATGGTTCAATTTTTTATAGTTGGACTTAAGTGCCATTTCTTTGACAGAGAGATCAAATATGAATAAAATAATGTGCTCCACTTTGTAAGGAGGCTGATCTTTCCAATCTAATCTCAATTCAGCAAAAGAAATCTAGTAAAGCAAGACTGAAATATGATATCACATCACAAGCCAATGAGGTTATTGGCAGATGGCTCAGAGAAACAGAAAGAAAAAACTGCACTGAAGCAGGAATTGATGTTGTCTTTGCCTGCTACTTCTCTGACTGCATGACTGTGTGTCCAATCACACTTGGCCAATAAAAGAATTCTATTCTATTCTATTCTCTCTCCCATGTAACTGTGCCCATGGTATATGGACAAGTGGGGCCAGTTGGAAGGTGGGAAAGGGAGAAGTATTGCCACTGGGAAGAGTTTAGTGCTGAACAGATGAAGAAGGGCAGTGTCTTCCTTAAGGCTTCTTAGTGCATTGATACCTTTATTAGAGCTGAACCCAGGACTTTGCAATATAACATGTTTAGTGTGTTAGGTCCTTATACCAGCATCTACCTAAATGGTGAATCAGGAGAATTCTATAATCAAGAGTCGGTGGCTAAAGCTAATGTAAATGAAACAAAGATGAATTCATGCAATCCAACTCAAAAAAAGTAAAAAATAAACAATTTTTAAAAAGTCAAAAAACGACCAACAACATACAAGTAAAGTGCATATAAAACAGAATCTGGTAAATCCAACCATCATAAAACTTGCCAGGTGCTCCCTAGTTCAATGCCAGGAGAAGCAACAACCCTAGGTGAAATACTGGGTTGAGCAAGAACAACCGGCTAAAAATCACTCAGGGAGTTTTTGGAGTAGAACTGGGGTCTCCATGCTCCTAGTTCAATACCTTCCCCACTGCACTAATGAAGAGTATGTGGTTGCTATATAAAAGAAAAAGAGAACCAGAAAACAGATTTAGTTTCTTCTACTATATTTCAATGCTACCGTGTTTCCCCGATAGTAAGGCAGTGTCTTACTTTCTTTTCACCCCCAAAAGCCCCCCTATGTCTTTCTTTCGGGGTATGTCTTATATTGGAAAAAAATTGAAAGGGTCGCGTTCCCGAAGGCTCAAAGTTGACTCAGCCTTCCATCCTTAACGAGGGTAAGTCAGAAAAGCACAGGGTCTGCAATGTTTGGGGTCCATCAGCTGATGAAAGGCACCAAAAAAAAGGAGGAAAGGAGCTAAAAAGAAGCAGCAGGATTGAAAGACCCACATAATTTCCGAGCCGAGATAAATGAATGATGAAACCTGGACTGCCGGGCGGCCCGCCTGGAACACCAGCAATGCCGCCGGGCCGATTGCCAAGCGGGGATGGGGCGCGGGAGGAGGCAGCGCTGCACCAGACCCCTCAGGCCACTCTGCCCGGGATGGGGCTCCTCCGGAGGGGCGTACAGGGGCTCGGGAGGAGCCCCATCCCGGGCGGAGCAGCCTGAGGGGTCCGGTGCAGCGCTGCCTCCTCCCGCACCCCGTCCTCGCTCGGCAAGAGAGGCACGAAACCGCTGCTTATGCTGGGCGGCCCGCCTGGAATGCCAGCAATGCGGCCGGGCCGATTGCCGAGCGGGGGTGGGGCGCGGGAGGAGGCAGCGCTGCACCGGACCCCTCAGGCTGCTCCGCCCGGGATGGGGCTCCTCCGGAGGGGCGCACGGGGGCTCGGGAGAAGCCCCATCCCGGGCGGAGCAGCCTGAGGGGTCCGGTGCAGTGCTGCCTCCTCCCGCGCCCCGTCCCCGCTCGGCAATTGGCCCGGCGGCAATACCCCTCGTGTTTCCCCGAAAGTAAGACATATGTCTTACTTTCGGGGTATGGCTTATATTAGCCGACCCCCCTGAAACCCCCCATATGTCTTACAATCGGGGGGGGGTCTTACTATCGGGGAAACACGGTATGTTGTGTTATGTGAATTGGAACTTCCTAACAATTCTAGGTTTACTTTCATTATTATTTTTCTGATCTATTTTCTATTTTTTAAGATTTTTAAAAAATATATATTTATCCCGCCTTTACAATTTTTTAATAAAACTAAACGCAACAAACATACCTAATATTCCTTCCTCCTACTTTCCTCAGGACAATCCTGTGAAGTGAATTGGAATGAGAGTAAGTGACTGGCCCAAGGCCAACCAAAGTGGGACTAGAACTCAGTCTCTTGATTTCTAACCTGGTTCATTAACCACCAGAGCAAATTGGCTCTCTAGGTATTAACTTAAATCATTCTTATTTGCCCTAGAGAGCTAATAGCCAGTGGCTTATGTCATTCTGAGCATAATCAGGTAGCTCAAAGTCAAACCAAAACAAAGTCTCCTCAGCAATTGTGTTTGCTTCTCCAGGAATATAGCCAACTCTTGCATTTACAAATCTCCAGCTGGTAGTACAGCTTTCAGGCCATCTGCTTATAAAAAGGATTGGAATTCCCAAACACTAGTCTAATTGTAGGGATGTTCTTTAAACTATAATTTTTAGTGTGTTCATGTGACCAACTATTGTGCATTCATTCAAAAATCCCTAATAGATAAGACATGTTTATTAGGGAATTCCAGCACAAACTAACATTGGTTATACCTTAGATCAACTTTCTCCAAATTTTGTGCGCCTTTGAGCTTTCCCAAAGGAGTGCTTCCAACATATATTTGTAACCATCTATATTTTAAAATAACATATGAGAATGGGCATATGGGCATCCTTATACAGTGGTAATCTCGTTTTACAAATACCTCTTCTAACAAACTTTTTGAGATACAACCCCAGTGTTTAAGATTTTTTTGCCTCTTCTTCTGAACTATTTTCACCTTACGAACCCAAGCCGCCACCGCTGGGATGCCCCGCCTCCGGACTTCCGTTGCCAGCCAAAGCACTGGGATACCTCTGAGCCTCCCTTTGCTAGGAATCCCCAGCTCTGGACTTCCATTGCCAGCCAAAGCGCCCCTTCTTGTGCTGCTGGGATTTCCATGAGGCTCCCTTCACTGGGATTCCCTTCATTTTTGCCAGCGCTGCTTTGAATCCCATTGAGGGGAGCCTCAGGAAAATCCCAGCAGTGCAAGAACAGGCACTTCAGCTGGCAACGGAAGTCCGGAGGTAGGGTTTCCCAGTGACGCAAGGCAAAAGGGGTGAGTTTTGGGATTGCACACATTATTTGCATTTACATTATAAAAGTATGACGGCCTAGAGGACAATATGCTGACATTGTAAACTACTCAGAGAGTGCTGTAAAGCATTATAGAATGGAATATAAATTCTATTTCCATTGCTATAGCTATTTAGTTCATTTCAAAGTGCTGGGTTTAAAAAAAATAAATTTAATAATTCTTTTTTCTTTACCACTACTGATCAAAAGAATTCAGATCAATCAACAATGACTTCGCTGCCACTGAAAATGCTAATTATCTTGATTCATAGAAAAATCTAGGTTAGGCTTCCAGAATTCACTCCCATACCTACTTCAGAAACATATACTGTAGATACACCTAAAAATATACAATCTTCAAGAACCAGAGCTAATAAAAAATTATTATTCATTATCATCATTACTATTCATTGTTTATTATTCAGGATCAACAAAATCTGGATTAGCATTTAATCCAAACACCTTTAAATGTCAAACTCAGAGTGAAATTGCAGTTCAAGTCAATAAAATATATTCTGTGATATAAATAATATAGGAGATGGTTCTAAACATTTTCCCCCATATATTTTTGGCCTGAAAATTAACTGTTTCCAAGACAACTAGGAAAAAAAGTTTTCAACAGAAATGTCAAACTCTGAGGTTTTGAATTATTCTTAACTGGACAAACAGCACCAATAGACTAATTCAGCTGGTACATTTTTCATTCAATAAAGTTTATTGCTTGTTTATTGTTTAACAAGATTTATAGGCCACCCAACTCCATTGAACTCTGGGTGGCTAACAACATATAAAAAACAATGATAAAAATTACAGTATCAAAATGAAATATAAAAACAATCAATAACCCTATTAAAAACCTTCAAAACAATTCAGTCATTCATGAGTTCATGGAGGCTGATCTAAGACTGCATTATAATTACATGTACAAGAACAAAACATTTCCATAAATTCAGTACAAGTTTGCATAAGAAAACAATATGGAACATATGGAAGGGAATTGAAACCCTACCATAGTGTTGAAGACAGGGAATCTGGGAACATTCATGGGAAATTAGTACTGAGGAAGAAGGTAGAGTTACAACTAAATCAATCTGGTCATTATGAACACTATAAGGGCAACCCCCAAAATTAGGGATTCATATTCTGAATTACTAGTGCAGTTCTCAGCACTTCTGGAAAAATAAAATGTCATGGCAACCTCTAAAGTCTGCACACCACATCAGAAGGGTAAAACTCTATTACAGTTCTTATGCTAGACTGACTCATCCCTCCCTACTGGTGCCTCCTCCTTGCAGAGTCTCATGAGATATTTAAAATCTCAAGACACAAAACTACTATTTTAGGAATGGAAAGGTCTATGACCTTGCAGCAAAAGGAAGGGGAGGAAAGTCAAACAGCCTGGATGCTATTATTAAATTTAAGGAAAGAACAGAATGGGTTAAGCATACATTTCTGGGTTACCGATGGCAGAATGGTCAAGACACAGAAGACAATCCAATCAGCACAAGCCAAACATAATCAATATTAAAGCAAAGATAAAGGAGGGAGCAAATAAGTTTGGTTTTATCTGTATATGCACCTCGTGGTGCCATTGTTAAAGTGAAGTACTGCAAGCTACTTCGTCTGATCAAAAGCTGCCAGCAGTTTGGCAGATCGAATCTCAGTAGGCTCAGCCTTCCATCCTTCCAAGGTCGGTAAAATGAGGACCCAGATTATTGGGGTCAATAATCAAGAAAAAAATCTTACCAAAAGCCTTTTTTGAAACAATTAAAGAATTTAAGCTAAAAGATTCTTGGAGAGAGAGGAACCCCCAAACCAAAACATTTATTTACTATTCTAATAGTCAAAAATCCTGGTCAAGGCTAGATATGTTCTGGACCACAATAGAAATAAATACTCAAATAGCTAATATAGAGATAGAAACTAATCTTGCTTCGGACCATAACACATTAAAACTATCATGGAAAGGTAAAAAGTCTATGAGTAGATGGACATGCAAAAAGTCAATTCTAAAACAAGAAACCTTCAAACAAAAATTAGGAAAAGAACTAAAATTTTATTTTAAAGAAAACATTAAAGAACATACTAACCTCCAAAACCTATGGGATACATCAAAAGCGGCAACTAGAGATACAGTGATCCCTCGAGTATCGCGAGGGTTACGTTCCAAGACCCCTCGTGATACTCGATTTTTCGCGATATAGTGGTGCGGAAGTAAAAACACCATCTGCGCATGCGCGCCCTTTTTTCCATGGCCGTGCATGCGCAGATGGTGGAGTTTGCGTGGGTGGCGGGGAAGACCCAGGGAAGGTTTCTTCGGCCGCCCAGCAGCTGATCTGCTCGGCAGCGCCGCAGCAGTGAGGAGCCAAAGATCGGGGTTTCCCCGCCGTCCACGCAAAGGGGAAACCCCGATCTTCGGCTCCTCGCTGCTGCGGCGCTGCCGAGCAGATCAACTGCTGGGCGGCCGAAGAAACCTTCCCTGGGTCTTCCCCGCTGCCCACGCAAAGGGGAAACCCTGATCTTCGGCTCCTCGCTGCTGCCCGCCCGCCGCCCGCCCGCCGCCTGCCGCTCGAGAGCAAGAGGGGGAGAGATAGAGAAAGAGAGAGAAGGAAAGAAAGAAAGAGATGAGAGAGGGAGGAAGAGAGTGTGAGAGAGGAAGAAGCAAGAGAGAGAAAGAGAGAGAGAAAGAAAGATGAGAAAGGAAGAGAGTGACGTCATCGGGTGGGAAAAATCGCGATATAGCGTTTCGCGAAGATCGAGATCGCGAAAATCGAGGGATCACTGTATAGCAATATTCTATATGGCTAAAGAATATAAAAAGAAGAACATAGAAAATTGAAGGCGAACTCCAAAAACATCTTCAAAATTCTGAACTAAAGCATCAGATTGCTTTTAATTAAACATAAGCTAAATTTGATTGAAAACGATACATTAGCACAACAGATTAAAAACAGTAAACAATAATATTTTGAAAATGCAAGTAACATCCCATCTCAGGTTGTAGCCCAAGCAAGCCTATATTTTGGAGCATGCACGTTGGGGTGGGTTCCACTTACCTTCACCACCAGTTCGCATTGTGATGCTTTGTGTGTGTTCCCTTATGCAATTCTGCCTTGGTGCATGCTCAGTAGTTACAATCAGCCTGAAACACAGCTGAGGAGCTGATCAGATCTCCTTTAGGCAAAGGAATATAGGTATGTATAAACATGGGGGGAAGGCGGGAGGCCCCTTTTTCAAGTAGCAGCAGAAGAAAAAACTTCCAAACAGCAAAAAGTCAGGGAAAAATCCCCCCAAAAGAGAGATGGCGGCACCCACGAACTGGCAGTAACCGAACTGGATTTGTGATGCCATTGTGATGTTACCAGCAAGTTGCTGCCAGTTTGGGTTACCTGGTCCGAACCGGGAGTAACTCACTGCTAATGCATGTGTGTATATACATCCACATCCATACACCCATCACCATCAATTCTGATACAGTAGACATTGACATGAGTGGAACAAATTCATAAAGAAGGCAATAAATAGTTCTCCATCTATTTGTCAATTGTAGACAATGCAACATGACATGCAAATAGAAAAGGAGTGAACAGAGAAGAGATAAAGGA
This sequence comes from Erythrolamprus reginae, assembly GCF_031021105.1. Lineage (NCBI taxonomy): Eukaryota > Metazoa > Chordata > Lepidosauria > Squamata > Dipsadidae > Erythrolamprus > Erythrolamprus reginae. Next base: position 142,174,443 of record NC_091951.1, read on the forward strand.
CTCTAGGGATCATGGGAAGGGAAATCAATGCCCATACAGAACAAAAAGTGACATTACTGAAAAGGTAGATCATTGGTTTCTGAAAGTTTTGTAAAGGGAGATTGATAATAGTTCTTCCAAAATGGCTGCCAGAGGGGTGCAGGGGGAGGAATACATTCATTCATAATATGCCTGTCATGCTCAACACTATCAATAAAACCCTTATTTACTACAAGACAAACAGAATAAAATTGTCTAGTTCTTTCCCAGATTATCACCTGAAAAAACTGATTTTGTTTCCTGAAATTGCTATAGGATTTCTATGAGGCCTACAATATTATTTGACGAAAAGATGCTAGAACTTTACTCTGTATTCCAGTAACTTCATATTTATTAATTTAAAGTAATCTTTAAACAACATTAAAATTCAGTGGGGCAAGAACACAATGGCCATCAAATGAAGTGTTGGTGGAGTCATTGGTTCCTGTGGCAGCCAGATGACTGACTACACCCATATACAGAGGAATCCCACAAGACTTGGAACTGATTTTAAGTGGCTTTATTCTAATTACTAACTGTGTTGCAGCCATGTCATTTCAAGAAGGCATATATCCAGTACCTCAGGCAAACAGACATGGCACTTATAAATTTAACCCCCAAATTTACTTCACTGCATACTGTGGTTTTGAAGTCCTAAAGATTCCTGATGTGTGTTTCCATTTTCTAATGAAAAAAAAAATAGCCATGGATTTGAAAAAAAATGTCATGAAATGAAATCTTCCTATACCATAATTGTCCCTTCCTCCAATTTAGTTAAGCTGATTTTTCAAAAAATCAGTCAATCTCTCTTTCAAGCTTCACAAGCATATACAGTATTCTATTATCCAAAGGGGAAGATCAGCAGATTCTCCTGTAATTCCTAGTCAACGTGGCCAAAGTTCATGGCCTATGAGGATACACTGCGTTAGGAGAGGCCAACGTAGGTCAATTCTGAATCTCTCTTAAAATAATCTTAGGTATATTAACTCAAAATCCACTTTATTCAATGAACTCTGTTCTCTGTAAAGCCGGTCTTATTGCCTGAGAATATTATCAGTTGAAAAGAATAACAACTCTCTCTGATTCCATACTGTTTTATGAAACAGCATAATACTGTTAGAGGAAAATAATTGCTCTCACAAGTCCAACCAGAATCTAAGGATGATAGACAACTCCTGAGAAGAAAACACCTGCTTAATTTTCCCATTGCTCTTAAGCTATTTTGTACAGAAAGGCAGCAGAGGGAGCAGCCTAGAATCCAATAAATGTACCTGAATTTTCATTTTCTCCTCTGTACACAAATACAATTTAAGCTCCCTTAATAGTATTAAATTTTTTAAAAATGCCCAAGTGTACTAAAATGAAGGTATTTAAACAGGAGGGTCCTATCAAGAACTCTGTGGGTTGCAACCCCTTTGGGGGGGCAATGACCCTTTCACAGGGGTCACCTAAGACCACCACTCCTCTTTCTCCAGACAGGTCCACCCACATGCAAATAGACTAGTGCAAAAAATAATAATCTGTACCATGGAAACTTCTGAGCATGCGCAGAAGCTGAATGTCTGTACTGAACACGTGTAACCATCTTGTTTTAGAAGGGTTTTTTTGCATTTTGTTTTAAAAAATCAGCACTGTGCATGCGTACATGTGTAAAGCACATTTGCCACCATAAGGCAGGGCCACTCAGCACAGGAAGAAATGAACCGGCAGTAAATTAGTATTTATTTATTTATTTATTTATTTATTTATTTATTTATTTATTTATTTATTTATTTATTTATTTATTACTTAGATTTGTATGCCGCCCCTCTCCGAAGACTCGGGGCGGCTCACAACATGTAGAAACAAATCATAAGCAATCAGACAAATTTAAAATATTTAAATATTTAAAAAACCCATATACTAACAGTCATACACACAGACATACCATGCATAAATTAAACGTGCCCAGGGGGAGATGTTTCAGTTCCCCCATGCCTGACGGCAAAGGTGGGTTTTAAGGAGTTTACGGAAGGCAGGAAGAGTAGGGGCAGTTCTAATCTCCGGGGGGAGTTGGTTCCAGAGGGCCGGGGCCGCCACAGAGAAGGCTCTTCCCCTGGGGCCCGCCAACCGACATTGTTTAGTTGACGGGACCCGGAGAAGGCCCACTCTGTGGGACCTAATCGGTCGCTGGGATTCGTGCGGCAGGAGGCGGTCTCGGAGATATTCTGGTCCAATGCCATGAAGGGCTTTAAAGGTCATAACCAACACTTTGAATTGTGACCGGAAATTGATCGGCAGCCAATGCAGACTGCGGAGTGATGGTGAAACATGGGCATACCTAGGTAGGCCCATGACTGCTCTCGCAGCTGCATTTTGCACGATCTGAAGTTTCCGAACACTTTTCAAAGGTAGCCCCATGTAGAGAGCATTACAGTAGTCGAACCTCGAGGTGATGAGGGCATGAGTGACTGTGAGCAATGAGTCCCGGTCCAGATAGGGCCGCAACTGGTGCACCAGGCGAACCTGGGCAAACGCCCCCCTCGCCACAGCTGAAAGATGTTGTTCTAATGTGAGCTGTGGATCGAGGAGGACGCCCAAGTTGCGGACCCTCTCTGAGGGGGTCAACAATTCCCCCCCCAGGGTGATGGACGGACAGATGGGATTGTCCTTGGGAGGCAGAACCCACAGCCACTCCGTCTTATCCGGGTTGAGCTTGAGTCTGTTGACACCCATCCAGGCCCCAACAGCCTCCAGGCACCGGCACATCACTTCCACCGCTTCGTTGACTGGGCATGGGGTGGAGATGTAAAGCTGGGTATCATCCGCATATTGATGATACCTTACCCCATGTCCTTGGATGATCTCGCCCAGCGGTTTCATGTAGATGTTGAATAGCAGGGGGGAGAGGACCGACCCCTGAGGCACCCCACAAGGGAGAAACCTAGGAGTCGACCTCTGGCCCCCCACTAACACCGACTGCGACCGGCCAGAGAGGTAGGAGGAGAACCACTGAAGAACAGTGCCTCCCACCCCCAGCCCCTCCAGCCGGTGCAGAAGGATACCATGGTCGATGGTATCGAAAGCCGCTGAGAGGTCAAGGAGCACCAGGACAGAGGATAAACCCCTGTCCCTGGCCCGCCAGAGATCATCCATCAACGCGACCAAAGCGGTTTCCGTGCTGTAACCGGGCCTGAAACCCGACTGCTGGGGACCTAGATAATCGGCTTCTTCCAAGGACCGCTGGAGCTGGAGTGCCACCACCTTCTCGACAACCTTCCCCATAAAGGGAAGGTTGGAGACTGGACGATAGTTGTTAAGTACGGCTGGGTCCAGGGAGGGCTTCTTGAGGAGGGGGCGCACAAGTGCTTCTTTATAGAGTGATGGAAAAACTCCCCTCCCCAAGGAAGCGTTGGTAATCTCCTGGGCCCAGCTCCGTGTCACCTCCCTGCTGGCCGAAACCAACCAGGAGGGACACGGATCCAGTAAACAGGTGGCGGAACTCACAGCTCCAATGGCCTTGTCCACTTCATCAGGTGTCACCAGATCAAACTCTTCCCAGACAGGTGGACAAGTACGTGCCCCAGTCACCTCGACTGACTCGTTGTCAGTCGACTCTGTTTTACAATTGGAGTCGAGGTCGGCTCGGATCCGAGCGACTTTATCAGCGAAAAACGTGTTAAAGTCCTCGGCACTACTCTGTAAGGGCTCCCCAACTCCCCCCTGATTAAGAAGGGAGCGGGTCACCCTAAACAGAGCGGCCGGGCGGGATTCCGCTGATGCAATCAAGGCGGCATGGTACGCGCATCTTGCCGCCTTGAGCGCCACTTTGTAATTCTTAATAAAAGCTCTTACAAGTGTTCGGTCGGATTCAGACCTACTCTTCCTCCATCGCTTCTCTAGACGTCTCTTCTGGCGTTTCAACTCCCGGAGCTCCTCGTTGAACCATGGAGCTCTACGGGGTCTAGCGCATCGGAGAGGTCGCAAAGGCGCAATCCGGTCAAGAGCCTCCGCTGCGGCCTTGTTCCAGGCCTCCGCAAGAGACTCTGCCGAACTGTGGACAAGTGCCTCTGGTATAACCCCAAGCGCCGTCTGAAAGCCCTCAGGGTCCATCAGGCGTCTGGGGCGGAACATCTTAATTGGTTCCGCCTCCCTGCGGGGAAGGATTGGAGCCAGGAAGTCAAGCCGTAGTAGGAAATGGTCTGACCATGACAAAGGCAACGCATCTAAGCCCCTTAGTCTCAGACCATTACTCAGTTGCTCAGAAAGGAATACCATGTCAGGTGCGTGTCCTCCCTCGTGAGTCGGACCCTGAACTACTTGAGTCAGGTCCATGGCTGTCATGGTGGCCATGAACTCCTGTGCCAACTCAGAGGTTTCGCCGAGTGACGGCAGATTGAAGTCCCCCAGGACAATAAGTCCGGGGAACTCCACCGCCAACCCGGCTACTTCCTCGAGTAGCACAGGCAGGGCTTTTGACACGCAGCTGGGAGGCAGGTACGTGAGAAATAAGCCCATCTGAACCCCTAAGTCCAACCTCATCAAGAGAGACTCGCAACCCGCAATTTCCGGAGCAATGAGTCTATGCAGGCAAAGGCTCTCCCTGGCAACAATAGCCACTCCTCCCCCCCTTCCCTGGGGTCGAGGTTGATGCCATATCTGAAACCCGGCTGGGCAAATTTCAGAGAGGGGAACACCTCCCTCCGGGCCCAGCCAGGTTTCAGTAATACAAGCCAGGTCGGCCTCCTCATCCAGGATCAGGTCCCGGATGAGGAGAGCTTTATTTACCACCGACCTGGAGTTGAGCAGCAGCAACCTGAGCCCAGGGCCAGAGTTACACTCATCACCAGTACCCAAGATTGGGTTCACAGAGCCGGAACAAGGGACCGTTATTAAGCAACGGTCCCTCGTTCCCCTGGAACGGCTAACTCTGTGACCCCCGCCGTATCTGCCTCTCCCCAGCAACACAGAGATATTCCGACCCTCTGCCACCCCAGAGATCGGTGCCCCCTCCTCTCCTGTCTCCCGGGCGTCAGGTGGGCCAAATCTATCATTCATACTACTATCAATCATCTCATCCATACCATAACCCCACCCACCCCCGCCAACCCAATCATTATGCCAGTCATTCCACTCATAACCACAAGCATATTTATCCCAATCATCCATTAATTTAGAACCCCGTTATATTAAAAAATCAATTAAATTAATAACAATATAAAATAGCCGTAATAGCAATAAAAAACAATAACATTAAAAATATCTATAAATATATAAAATGTAAGATAAAAATCATATAAATATATAAATTGATTTTGATGTTATAAAATCAGAGTACCTGAGTTTCCTAATAATTTTATGATTTCCTAATAATTTTATGAGTCTTCGGAGAGGGGCGGCATACAAATCTAATTAATAATAATAATAACAACAACAACAACAACAACAATAATAATAATAATAATAATTTTATTGGTTGGGGGTCACCACAACATGAGGAGCTATATTAAAGTGTCATGGAATTAGGAAGGTTGACAACCACTGGTTTAGATAAAAATACAAAGGGAAACAGTAAAGACACTATTGTATGATTGTGCTATTGTGTGAGTATGCTATGGACCACCAAAGATTTGGCAGAAGATTTGGAAGAGCCATGGTGATGTAGTGGTTAGAGTGTAGTACTGTAGGCTACTTCTGCTAATTGCCAGTTGCCTGCAACTTGGCAATTCAAATCTCACTGGCTCAAGGTTGACTCAGCCTTCCATCCTTCCGAGGTTGGTAAAATGAGATCTCAGATTGTTGGGGGCAATATGCTGACTCTGTCAACCGCTTAGAGAGGGCTGTAACACACGGTAAAGCGGAAATAAGTCTAAGTGCTGTTGCTATTGCTGTTCTAACTCTGTTATTCTATTATATTCTGAAACATCTATGTTTTATAGCCATTCAGTGGCTTAAGTTCTCCGGAGAATTCAGGTAATATTTATTCCATTTACCTTAGTAGAGGCACTGATAACAATAGCAGTAGCACTTATATACAGCTTCGCAGTGCTTTACAGCCCTTTCTCAGTGGTTTTTCATTTCCTTCCTTCCTTCCTTCCTTCCTTCCTTCCTTCTTCCCTTCCCTTGACTACAGCAAAGTATTTGTCAGCATTATAACCCTAATTTTTTTAAAGAAGAAGATTCTCACGCTAATACTCTGGCTAGTAATAACGATGTAAATAAAAATCAAATCAGATTGGCCCCTCCCTCTGAAAAAAATTGGCATCCTTCTCATTATACCAAAAGTGTGGGAGGAAGAAAGCCAGAATCTAATGGCTTTGAATTGCTAATAAATAGGTTCCACATTTGAAAGCCAAGATAATAGAATGCTTGTATTCTCACTTCAACTTATTGTTTTTCAGTATTAAGGGAGATTTAATACTAGCACAGAAATTGGCAAAATGTAAATAGATTTTGCTATCATTAAATGGATGCAGAACTAATTGAAAAAAGTTCATCTAAGACTCTTCAGCAAGTTGGAAGGAGATAATAGGATTCCAATTTAGGCTCTGCATTGTTTAACAGTTTTATGAAGTATTTCAACGAGGGGTTAAACATATTAAATTGGCAGAGGACAAAAGAATAAAGAAGATAACAAACATTTTATAAAACCATACCAAGATGCAGGGTAATGCTGTCACCTGGAACAATGGACAAAACCCAGCAAAAAGGATTGCAGCAAGGTCAATTGCAAGGTCCTTCATACGAGTGGAAAAATCAAAAGCATATACATAGCATATATATAGAGATAATATTGGTAGCAGCACATGAAAAAATAATCTGGCTGTCTTGGTGGATCATAATATGAATATGGGTCTATATCAAATGACCCCGTCCCCACTAAACCCAACACAACCATAGATTGGGTCAAGATCAAGAAAGATCAGAATGTTTCTGTTAAAATCACATTTATAATTTATGTCTTTAACACTCCCTCCTCCAATATTCTAGAAACACACATATACTGTGGGTAATAGTCACTGCCATTTAAGTCCTTTTTATTACAATCTTTCTGATTCCAGGTATTAAGATAGAACTCATAACTATTTCAAGATCTTAATTTTATATTGTTTATAAAGTATGCAATACTTTCTGATTCACTGAAGTCATCTGTGCTTGGGAGTTGGGCATACCTGATGGCACTGAAGGATGCCTTTCTTTTCTGATTTTAATTTAATTTAATTTATTAGATTTGTATGCCCCCTCTGGAGACTCGGAACGGCTTAGGTGAGCAGCATAAGTCTCAGTAAATTGAAGCTTTACTCTGATGTAACAGAATATTGCTAACAATGCATTTGGCATGTACCCATACGCTCTAAAAAATAAGGGAGTAAGAGAATTTCCTAGACATTTAACTGTATCTCTAGGGAACTAAGTTGTCTCAGGTATCTTTTTGCTAAAGTCTGATATATCAACTACAATTATTTCTGATCAGAGATAGTTACTGTATACTAATATCTTGTCAGTCTATGCCAAATATACTTTATATCTGGTACAGGGTGAAATGCTACTGGTTGAGATCAATTCTGACCTCCAGGTAGGAAAAAATTTGATTGGTTTGGAGAACCTGTAGGGAAAAGTTTGATTAGCTCCATCCATCTGTCCTCCCCCTCCTCTCGCATCTTGGAACAAACTTCCAGCAGACGTGGTTGGTAAATCCACAGTAACTGAATTTAAACATGCCTGGGATAAACATATATCCATTGTAAGATAAAATACAGGAAATAGTATAAGGGCAGACTTATACATGGACCATGAGGTCTTTTTCTGCCATCAGTCTTCTATGTTTCTATGTTTCTATCTCCTATATACTGTTATTAGCTCAGCTGATTCCCACGGAAGAAAGGATTGCTGCCTCAGGTGAGCTAAGAAACAGCAAATCCTAAGCCCCTCCCCCCCAGCAGGGAAAGGAATAGCTTTAATAAGATGTCTGGGTGTTCAGCCAAGAACAATTATCACCTAGTTAAAATGTTGCAAGCTGTAAATCCCCTTGCCTGAAGGAACCTACCCATTGAGAAACTGCCTCAAAAAAGAAACTGCCCCTGAGTGTGCCATGAATAAATTGCAGGTATGAAATGTAATATAGCAGAGTGTTGACTTTTTTGAAGTCAAAATGGTCTCCAACAGTCCAACTCACCTACAAAAAGCTTTGTGAATTAGTGTGTGTTTGGTCCACAATCACTGAATTTCCATTGTTGAGAATGGACCCATACACAAACACATCACTTCATGCAGCAGCACATTGCTTGTGACAGAAAATGTTTCACTCCAATCTTGACTGAAACGAAGCACCCCTTTGAAGATCAGTTTAGCCCTGCTATACAACAATATGCTTTTTTTTCCAAAATAATCCCTAAATTCTTCCATTAAATCCTGGAAAATGGAAAATCTATATAGCCTCTGCTGCAATATACAAAGGTACAATAATTTGTTAACAAAGATAGCCATCATACTTGGGCATGTGTTTCTGAAGTACAGGTCACTCATATGCAAAAAAAGGGTTCTGACATATCCATTTTTATAGAAATATATTTTTCTCAAACTTCAATAAGGATTGTGAAACATGACCATGGACTACCTACAGCCCTTTCTTCCATTGATTCTGAAAAATTTCAGGAAAAGTAACAAAAAAAGATGGTTATACATTTTGCTAGGGATTCTTATCATATACACTCCCTTTAGGATAATTTTGGGTACAAGGGGAAAAATTAAAATATACTTCCACTGAAAACCAGATCAAGAAATATAACACATTCTATGTTATGTGGGTTTTCTCCTTCAGAAATATTGGTTATATAATTGTATCAGAATTTTTTCAACAGTAGCAGTTCTACCATGTTGCAAATTCAGGCATAAGTGACAACTATGCACAAAAAAACAAAATATGTTTGATAGGGGTTATGGTTAATAAAATGGAATTGGTAAATGGAACATGTATTGCAGTAGTTCTACCTACTTTTAAATGTATAGGAAGGCACTAACTCTGAAGAGTAAGGAATGGAACAGCATCACATTACATTCTTCAAATCCTTACTAGTTTTCCATGTCCTGCTGCATCCATTTTCGAGACTGCCATTTCTCTGACAAATATCCCTGTCTTTTACCCTGTTTCTCTGGCTTTCTTAACTGAATGTTTCCTGAGTTCTTAGGATTTACTAAGATTGGATGCTCTTCCTTTTTGCCTTTTATACCACAACTCCATGGTAGGGTCACATATTTCTCCCATTTCTCAAAATGCATATTTTCAATGAAAACATTTCATATTTTAATGAAATTTAAAATGATGCTCAAGTACCCTGAAATTCATTTGTTTATATCCGTCCAGTCTTGCTACTATTGCTTCAGTTTATCTTCTTTCTTTCTTGTACCAAAGATTGATGCATTATTGTAATTATTATTATAGTAGAATATTATTGTTTTGCAACTTCCAGAATATAACTGCCTGGGTTGGGAATGGGGTTCTTGATGCTATAAAGCTTAACCTACATTTGAAGTGCATCAGATTTGAAGAAGGCTGGTTTTGACTATAAGAAATGTAAAGTGAAGTCTTCCCTTTGATTGCTTCTTAAAATCTTTTAAATTCTGTCCTATAAAGAATAAATTTATAAATAGCTGTCATTGACATTAAATAACACTATATCAGTGTTGGCAAACATTTTCGGCACCAAGTGCCAAAATGGGAGCATGTGTGTGTGTGTGTGTGTGTGTGTGTGGTGAGGCACCAGAAACTAGAAGAGTGTGGGGCGCATGTGTAGGAGTGCCAAAAAACAGAAGAGCAGCTCCCCGGCACATGTGCATGCTTGGAAACTAAGGTTCTGGTTTCCGGCATGCACATACACACCAGTCACCTAGCCTTCCAGTTTGTGGGGTGCATGCATGTGTGAAGACCAGCTCGCCAGCGCACATGTATGAGCTGGAACCTGGAAGAGCAATGGGCAATAACTGGTATGCCCAGAGAGAGATGCCCCTGCTTGCTACTTCCAACATCTCTGCCATAGGTTTGTCATCATGGCACTATATAATAAAAATCGGTCAGTTTTTGCATGTAATTTTATAGGAAGCCCATATTATATATTCTTCAGGTATCACCTTCCAAAAATTGAGTCCGTCATCAAAACCAAAACTTTGCATCTGCTAGAAATTCTTTCCTTTTTGAGAATTATTTATTCATTCATTCATTTGACTTATATGCTGCCCCTCTCCTTGGACTCGGGGCGGCTCACAACTTTTTCGTACATGGGATCAGCCACCCAGAGTCCTTTGGGAGTTGGGCAACATACAAATTTAAATAACTACTACTAACTACTAACTAATCATGGGCTAACCCTTTTTCATAAAAGTTACCATGGAGGTACATTTGGCCCTTCTATCCTTCCTTGTATATTGCCATACAAATTATTATCCTACCATAATTTGACCCAAAATTTGTTTTGTTGTTTACTGACCAGAGTATTTATTGATATTATTTTACAACTACTGCAGAATAAATAAATGTATAGATAAAAAATTACTCCAATAGGGATTATGGTAAGGGCAGGGGGCTTCCTCACCAATGATTCCTTTTATTCATGGCTCTTACAAAAGTAAAGTATTTGGAGATGCTTCTTGTCAAGAGCCACATTTAGGAGCAGATATAGCAGCACCCACTGAAGACAAAATGGGTTTTTATTTTTCTAGCCACTGGAATGATAGAAGTCAGACTTTTGACTCAGCAGAAAAATTTGTCTGCCTTTTTAAAAGTAGCTATTTCTTAGAAAGCTTGCTGAATCACCCAATTAAATATATAATATTCAATATGATCACAAAAGTGAATGTTTTGTATAAGTTTCAATGGATGATTCCCTCACATTTATTAAGAATTTCACACTTTTGCAGTGTATATTAGTACCACCATTATCAAGTCCAAAATTGCACAACTCCCCACAAATCAAGGTTCCTTACACAAGGTGTTCATTATCTATCACTTGATATTAGTCAAAAGTGTGGGAAATAATAGTTTACAATGCTTTGTGTTTTTGGAGAAAGTATTGGATTATATAAAAATAAATGTACGACACAAGCTAAAATTTTTAGATGGCTATATTCTTTTGAACTAGCATTTGGGATCTGACAACCAGACAACATAAATAGATTATCTGTTCCTTTGCTCTGGCCAAAGGACTGATACTACAACATTGAAAAGATGAATGGGTTTTACTCAATGGATTGCATTAGAAAATATGTGTAGCATTTTAATTATTTATAATTAAAATGATTTTTTTTTCTTTTGTCAATGCATATATTTTTATTTTTGCTTTGTTATATTTTAAAACCATTAAAAAAATTAAAAAGGTTTCCACCATGTTTTATTCCAATCAATTATTAAAGGAGATGGGGTTTTTTTGGTTTTAAAAAAATCCTCTCTGTGCGCCTTCCTGCAGACCACAATTGGCAAGAAAGCACTTCTAGGTTCCCTAGAGCCATGTGCAGGGATGGGTTACTTTAAATTAATTCTGACAGTATAGATTATTAGAAAGCTGTATGAACCTGTCAGCAAAATGGGGAACCAAGAAAAGAAGGAAATCAAAGATAAGAAATCAAAACTACCTTTGCATCCAAATTTTTCCAGATGGCCTTTTATGCTTCTAAGTTAAAAATTCATTTTGCAACTAATTTACCTTGAGGGTTTTTTTCCCTCAAGAAGAAAGAAGCAATGGGAAAAAGCAGCAAGAAGCAAGGAGAAAATAGAAAATGTGGAAGTAAGGAGAAGCCTATGTACAGTTCTCCATAAAATTTCTTGAAGGATTTATGATTTTTGCACAACCAAGCCAAAGTAGGTGAAGAAGCAATTATATCAAGTGGGCAGGAGGTCCCATGGATGAAACCAGAAATGGGATATTTTCCCTGACATTGAGGAAGGTGGGGGAAAAGAATATTAAGTTTATTTTATGAGTTAATTGTTTTCAAGGGTTTTCCCCCCACTGAAAATGGGATGAAATAAGATCTTCCAGTTTGGGGAATAATGATCAAAGGAGCACTGAGTACCACTGGGTTTTGCTCCTTGTACAACTTGGAATAGATACAGAATAAAGGATGACCAGCTTGACCTTTCTCCTTTCTGCAGCTCTTTTTGTCAACAGATCAATCTTATTTAGCAATGAACTAATGAACTATCAGCTAGCCTATTGGACAGGCATCACACAATTGGGTTGAGAGTTGGCTAGTTTGTTTATTGGACCAGTGTGCGGTCAGATACAAAGAGGTTCATGGTGGTTTTCAGAATAATTAAATATCTCATGGAATACCACAAGACATAAGCATCCACAATACAATCTAAAATATTAAACAATAAAAAATCCACAGCAGTTGTAATGAAACATCCACAGCCGCAGTGGGTTCTGAATTAATTTGCTACTGATTCGTGCATGCATCCTGCATGGGTGGGCGGAGCCTCCTGCCGCCACTTCTACTAGTTCTAAGAACCAGTCTGAACCAAGAGAAACCCACTTTGGATCCACGGTTTCTAGCACATTAACACAATATCTAACTATAAAATCCCAATAGCACTCTATTGCAAACTTCAGTTATATTAATCAGTCTGTAGACATTCCTTCAAGGATAGCTATTGAATGTAGAATGTATGTTCTGATCTGAAATGGCTGGTGCGAGATTAAAACTAATAAATAGGAGAAAGACAACTGGTCTTAAATGGAGAATTCCAAAGTTTTTGGCCAGAGGGGAGAGTTCAAGCTTACTTTGTGGATACTTCTACAAACTTACAGCGACCAACCACAAAATACCCATTACCTGAATGGTGCAGAACAGACCAAGTGCAATGTGCCTATCTTGTTCAAAAAAGGCACATGTAGAGAAAACTTTGGGCAAAGAGAAATGTATTCCATCACATTCAGAACAATGTCCTGAATAAACTGGTACATGATTTGGGTTGCAGTTTTTCAGTCCTTTAAGCTTCATTATTACAAAGGTCTTTCTGAAATCCAGAGAGGTTATTGCTACAGTTTCTGGGAAATTCTCTTTGCCTTCAAGCATCCCTGAGGGGTTCCCTGTTTACTCCTTAAGAGGCTGCTCTCAAACAGCTGCTAATTTGTACGAGCACACTGTAAGTATGTCAGTGTTTCCCCAGGCAGAAAGTGTTTGCCTTTTATATTTAAATTCAAATGCAACATACTCAGTTCATGCAATCATTAGTACGCAATGATACATTTTGCCATCATCAAAACACTTTAAAATAATTAAAAGAAAATTTGGTGAAATATCATGTCTCATGTGTCTCTCTTTTCTCTGGAATAATTAAATTCATTTTTAGATGATGATGATGATGATGATGAATATTATTTTAATGGAAACATAAGAACGTCTTTTTAAGAATGAAAAATAATTATAGCTAGGAAACTTGGAAACTATAACTGTATGTCCAAAGCTTTGCTTCCACTCAGTCTTCCCCTTTCTATTTTCTGTCTAAAATGAGATGAAAAGGTGTGGTGGGGGGGAGAGAATTGCAATGTAAAAGGTGCACAAAGGAGATGAACTGCCATTAACAGAAGGTAGTAAGATGTGTCAATTATTGAACAGAATTTAAGACATGAGTGTGAAACGTGCGACATAACATTGACATTATTTGGATGTGGCCAACCCATGACACATCTGATCTGCGGGCCACAAATTTGACAACGTTGATTTAAGAGAATTGCTGTATTTAAGCAGGGGAGCAGATTGTGATGTTATCATGGAGAGTAAGCTTTCCAATTAAAATAAGCATAGTTTTTTATTTTTTTAAGATGAATAATTCTATGTATTGTACTTTATGGCTGATTTCATTCCACCACAATCATGGTTTACCAACTGGAATCACTAGATTTATACACCAAAATAAAAATAACTTAACAAAATTTCTTGGCCAACATATATATTGATACTTCATAAATTAGAACTTAAGAGACCAAAAGATGTTGCGATTTTAAATAAGATTGTTTGAAAGATTATCTGTTTGGAAAGAAAAACAAAAAGCCAGCTTCTCTAGATGACAAATATGAAAACAGACGCCCTTTATGGAAATGGATATATATTTGTCAATAAATATATGTGTCACCCATCTCGGTATCTAAATAAGTTGTAATGTTGCAAGCTATCTTGAGAGTAAATACATTGTAAACAGAAAGGCAGAGGATAACTCCAATAACAACCAAAATAAATAAATGCACCATTCTCCAGTGCTAACAACAAACATTACTTTAATAAACAAATTGAGATCTGCTTAAAAAAATACTTGAAAATGACTAACAATAATGTTAAATATCCCTGCAAGTGGTCTGAACAACAAACTCACAATCTCTAACCTCTCAATTACAACTAGACAAGACAGAACAATGCTTGTGTTGTAGTGGTACAATGTTACAACACAATTGTTTCCCTTTTCTTCCCTCCACTCTTGAATTGGGCTTCTGGGCTCTTCTGGGCTAAGTGCAGAAATAAACCAGGTTTAAACATTATTTTAAGCCAAATAAAAACTAGCTGGAATGGTTAGAAATCTTGGTTTCTGACTTAGTAAGTTATATAAACACAACAAATAATGACTTTTTCAATAAATTATGGTTAGTTCAGCTATAAGGCTTCACATATACAGTGGAACCCCGACATAAGAGCTGCTCTACTTAAGAGCAACTCGAGATAAGAGCTGGGAGGGGAGAGATATTTTTGTTCTACTTACAAGCCCAAATTCGAGATACAAGCGCCAAGGAGCTGTCTCCTGAAGCCAAACGCTAACTTCCGCGTTCGGCTTCAGGAGACAGCTGCGAAGCGGCGCGCGTGTTTTAAAAGGTTGCAGCCGGCCTGGGGGGCTCGGGGGGGTGCTTGCAGCTTTCTTTCTTGCTCTTTTTCTTTCTCTCTTTTACCTTCCCTTCCTCTATTTCTTCTTTTCTTTCTCCTTCCCACCTTCTTCCCTCCCTCCCTCCTTTCACTCATTCCTCTCTTACTCTCCCCTTTCATAAGTTTCCTTGCTTCCTTCCTCTGTTCCTGTCCCTTCCCCCTTTCTTTCTTTCTTTATTTCTTTCTTGCTCTTTTTCTTTCTCTCTTTTACCTTCCCTTCCTCTATTTCTTCTTTTCTTTCTCCTTCCCACCTTCTTCCCTCCCTCCCTCCCTTCACTCATTCCTCTCTTACTCTCCCCTTTCATAAGTTTCCTTGCTTCCTTCCTCTGTTCCTGTCCCTTCCCTCTTTCCTTCCTTCCTTCCCACCCTCCGTCCATTCATTCACCCATTCCTCTCTTGATCGCTTAAAGCCGGTCCCTGGTGCAAAAAGGGTTGGGGACCTCTGTCCTACAGGATTGGGTGGCAGAGAAGTTGAACATATGTAAATTTAAAAGTTTAAGAAAGTTTACAAGTTAAGTGAAAGAAACTTCATTATTCATTTATATGTACATGTACATTTCTTCATTAAAAACATGTCTTTCTGCATAATTTAGACTAACTTTGTGAGTTTTTTGAGGGCTGGAACCAATTAAAATTATTTACATTAATTCCTATGGGGAAAAGTCGTTCGAGATAAGAGCTGCTCGATTTAAAGAGCCCAGGTCCGGAACGAATTAAACTCGTATCTCGAGGTACCACTGTAGTATAAATAGGTCACAGTTTGATTGAACTTTCAGTTAAGAAATCCACATATCCACCACAGGACTACACAATCCTTGGCCGTCATCACAATAATTCCTCACCTTAGGAGCACCAATAAAGTACTGCACCGTATCACCTACTATATGTTAATGCTCATCAATATTTCCTCTTCGATAGAACTGAAGCTTAAGGCAAATTCCACACAAGAGAGGGTGACAGCTTAGCAGAATCCTGTTTATTGCATTTTTCACCTCTTAGTTGATTCAACTAAAAAATTTCAGAGTTGAGTAAAGATCCAATCAGGGTAATCCCCAGAAAAGATTGAAAATGCAACAGAGATGTCTCCATTGTTCCCTACTTTCTCTCCTACTAGTATGATGTAGGGGAAAAAATTCTAGCCTTCCAAAAAGATTAACTTCCTTCTTTCCAACACACCTTCCTTTTGGAAGGCCATAAATTCATAAATTTCACTCTCTCCTCTGCCTTAATCTCCATTATCAGGATCTTTTGAAGGTCACATCATAACCTTTTCCTGCATATTGTGTAAAAGGGAAAGTTTAGGGTAACAGGAAAGAGGAGGAATAACATTTAATCCAGTGGTTCTTATGGTTTTCTTATGGTTTATTTTTTATATTTTTATAATAGACAAACATTTGCAAAGCACAAAAACAAAACAACAACAGCAACAACAAAAACAACAACATCGTTACAAATAACAATCAATGTATAATTTACATCATCATGAGAGGAGGGAAAATATAACTTCTTCTGTTATTAAATGTCTTTATATTCTGGCAAGTACATCTGGTATCACTATTAATCACTTTGATTGTCCAAATTTTATCTATAATAGATTATTTTCTATGTGTACCCTTTGTTAGATATTTAGCTCCCTAAAGATCTTTATTTTTATATGTATATTGCACACATATCATACCAAGTTTGTTATACCAAAAATCTAAACCAATTATGATTATCATATTTTAATTTGAACTTTCTTTTCTTCTCTTAAACCAGTCATAGAAAGAGTTCCAAATTTGATAATAAACGGAATCTTCTTTATTTCTTAATTTAAGTGTTAATGCATCTGCCTCTGCACAGCCCATGATTTTTTTAAGGATCAGTGAATCATCCGGTAGATTAGGCTGCTTCCAACATTGAGCCACCGCCATTCTGGCTGCTGTCAGTATATGTATCATTAAATAATACTTATCTTTGTCTAATTTCTGATCTATAATTACTAAGAGGAACGCTTCTGGTCTTCTATTTATTTTAATTTTAAGTATATCCATTATCCATGATAGGGAATTTTTAAAATCCCTGCTCCAAGTTATTTGCCCATAAAGAAATACAGAGATATGAAAATGAATAAAATAATTATTCCACTTACTGCTGGCACATACTTTGTCTCTGCACTTCAAAGCACAGGAGACAAAAAAAGATATATACACTGCTAACCACAACACCAAAATTTGCAAATGACCTATAACAAGATGGGATTGTATTCAATGACGCTGGAGGACAGAAGGAAAAGGGGGGACATGATCGAAACATTTAAATATATTAAAGGGTTAAATAAGGTCCAGGAGGGAAGTGTTTTTAATAGGAAAGTGAACACAAGAACAAGGGGACACAATCTGAAGTTAGTTGGGGGAAAGATCAAAAGCAACATGAGAAAATATTATTTTACTGAAAGAGTAGTAGATCCTTGGAACAAACTTCCAGCAGATGTGGTAGATAAATCCACAGTAACTGAATTTAAACATGCCTGGGATAAACATATATCCATCCTAAGATAAAATACAGAAAATAGTATAAGGGCAGACTAGATGGACCATGAGGTCTTTTTCTGCCGTCAGACTTCTATGTTTCTATGTTTCTATGACTAAGGAGAATCCTAAACTAAATAATCTGGTTTGAAATCTAATATTCAACTGTTTCGTTGAAATATCTCTTATACTTTATTACTTTCGTTTTGTGCTTTCCTCCCTTCATGGTTTATAAATGTACACTGCAAGGCTAACAACAAAAGGCTAGCATTAGTGTGACTCAGATTTTTCATCTCACAGACCTTCTTTAGCTCTTCTTCTCCCTAAATGCTGTTTCATCCTGTAAATATAGTTCCAGCAGCTAGATACTCCCCAACCTATGGACCTAGCAACTTCTCTGAATCGCAGAAAGAACATAGTTGTAGGCTGTCTCAGAAGAAAATCTTAGGTTTAACAAGTCTGCTGCCTCCAATAAATTTGCAATTGGCTACACCAAATAATATTCCGGATCCAGCCACAGATAGCAGCAGATACTATTCAAATAGGGAAGCTGCAGGAAGAGATACACCTCTTCCCCTCTGTCTCCCTTCTGGAATCCAATTTAGACAAACAGAGCAACAACCAATAACATAAAATGGAACAGAAGACAAGTTGGTTGAGAAAAAAAAGCCCATAGCAATTAAAATGTCACACTGAGAAAATTGTTTTAAGTCAGCAAGGATAAGGAAAAATAGTTACACTGGATGCATCTCACTTGGAAGGGCATTCCAATGCTTCCAAAGCCCCAACCTCTCAAAGTTCATCTGACTCTCAAACTGATGTGGCAGGGGGCTTTTTAAAAAAATTGTTTGAGTCCCAAAAGATTTAGGATTGAAAAACAACAGCATCTGAATTGAAGATGCTATGTTTAATCATATCCATTTCATAAAAGTTATCCTAAGTGGGCCCCTAGATGCAGGAGAAGGATACAATCCACAGAGCCACCCATAAAACCAAAGAAAAACCAAGAAAAATAAACAGGGACATGGTTCTTATCTCTTTTAATACAAGTCATGGCGATTAAGGCTCTTTCCATGCCAAATCACAATGAATGAATGGTCTAGTAGTGTGCCTTAACCATCAATCAACCATCTAAAATAACAGACAGGAATTCATTTTAGAAACAAGCAGAGGAAAAAGAAATCAATTATCAACCGTTACATCTGCAGGAGCCAAACTACATGACCTTTGCTGAATCAAAGGAGTAGTAGTGGTGGTGCAGTGGTTAGAATGCAGTACTGCAGGCTAACTCAATTTGGAGTTCAATCCAAACTGACTAAAGGTTGACTCTGCCTGCCATCCTTCTGAGGTCGGTAAAATGAAAACTCAGATTGTTGAGGAAAATATGCAGACTCTGTAAAACCACTTAGAGAGGGCACTGTGAAGCTGTATATAAGTTTAAGTGCTACTGCTATTGTTATCAGTGCCTCTAAATGGAATAAATCTTACCTGAATTCTCCGGAGAACTTAAGCCACAACTTAATTCCAAATGGTTAATAAAACATAGATGTTTCAGAATATAACAGAATAACAGAGTTGGAAATAGCAATAGCATTTAGATTTATATACTGCTTCACAGTGTTTTATAGCCCTCCTTAAGCGTTTTATAGAAAGTAACCATACTGGCCCCAACAATCTGGGTCCTGATTTTATCCATCTTGGAAGGATGGAAGGCTGAGTCAACCTTGAGCCTACTGAGATTCAATCTGCCCAACTGCCGGCAGCCGGTGATCAGCAGTTTTCAGTTTGCAATACTGCACTCTAACCACTGTGCCACTGGGCACCAAAAGGACTTTGGTGGTTTTCTAGTCTATCCCTCTGCTCAAACAGGAGGCCTATACACCCACAACTTCTGAAGGTAAGCATTTGTATCTGTATTAGCAGGCTATTACAACACATCTAATAAGCTGTAGACAACATAAATGTGATTTTCTAACGTGTTAACCAAAGATTTCTAGGAAATCCAGACCACAGAGATGTGACCCATTTAGAGACATATCAAAGGTAAAGACCTTGTTGTCACCATACTAAACTCCTGTCTTGCAGATTTTCCTAGTTTCAAAATATGATGGAAAGAATGCTTGTCTTTTCATGGCCAGGCATCTTACTTATATATCATGAAGAACATATGAAAACTTAAGCCACTTACAACCAGAATTACCCAAAATTTGATCTATGTTTGTCATCAGTGCTACCAGTGCCCACTCTTCAACAATCTTGCCCCTCCCTAATATTTCCCATTCTTTTCTGAGCATTAACTAAGTGTTTTTGTGTCATATCATTTGCTTTATAATACAGTATATATGCATCACAGACAGCAGGGCACAAGGTTATCTACCATACATCCTCCTACTCCATAGAAAAACAAATCTAAATCTCATGGATTTCAGATAATGTAACTAGGGGGCAGTACAGTCCCTGGTGGAAGATAAGGAATCATATCTAAAAACTAATAGTATTCTAAAAATGTATTCAAAGAAAAGCAACAGATATTTATATGCAATAATTTCTATTTCTTCATTTGTGATTACTGTATATTAATAAGTTGTTACAATCTGAAAAGACTAGCTGGAACTGCAAAGATCTGTGTTCTCATAATAACCAGTGAGGTTATTATGAGGTTAGAAGCCAAGAATCAAAGCAAGATTCCCTGGCAATTTCAGTAATTCTGAAACAAAAATATTTTCAGGAAAGCATAATTCTGGAAACCCTAGGCATTTATTTTTTCAAGTGCACAATTAAGAAAACAAATTCCAAACTCCATTTATTCTAAATCTATGTTTTGGTTTTAAAAGATCTGCAGAACAATTCTGAACCAGAAATAACTGAACCAGGATGCTAGGTTACATCCAGAAATAACTAAACCAGGATGCTAGGTTACATCCATTCTTTTCAAATAAGACTTTTCCTGTCACCTCAACCACTGGGGCTTTTAGAAAGCTGGTTAACACACAAGGGAGAACCAAAATACACACAGGTTCTGCACATACTTTCATCACTGCAACTGATTGCTGCTAATCTAAATATATCTAAAACAGCTGCTCATTTTGAAAAATCAGGCAAAGGCCAGGTACTTTAGAAAACTATCATATGGTTTTCTAAAGTACCTGACATACATGTCTTTACATGTGTTTGTAATTAACATGAAAGTTAGAACATTAATATGTGATTGCTGTAACCTATAAATTAGAAAAATTCTGATTTATGACAGAATTCCTGAAGTTCCAGAATTGCTCTAGAGGTATCTTGATTTGTAAGCCAAGCAACATGGATTAAATAGTAACATTACATGGTTCCACCTATCTCTCGGTATTATACAGTTGCCATGCTGTTCCCATCAGTCCTCTCCCTAATCAAGTCATCTCCTACCATGGTATCTAATCTAGGTCATTTGTTCAGCAAATTAGTTGCTATTATTCCTATATACCAGACCTACCAACAGCAGCAGCTCTACTTCCCTCCATTCCTCACCCCATCAAAACACACTTATGCCCTTGCTTTAATAGCTATCTGCTTTCAGAGCCAAATGACCCTTCCAGAAAGGGGATCTTAAGCAAATGGACTGTTAAGAATGGAAAATAAGCACATCCCACTCTTTTATTGCAGGGACAACATAATTTCCCTCTGGTCTGAAATGAAATGTTCATTGGGGTGCATATAGAGGAATGGCATATGGATCAAAAGCTAGCTACACAGCAGGGCCATTCCTGGGATTGCAATTAAAACTAAGACTTGATGTGTGCTTAGAATCCTGAGTTTGCACCAGCTTTTAAAAAAAAAACAAAAAAAAAACCACACCCAGCAAAATGGCCATCTATGTTTATCAAAGGAAGAAGGGCTAAAAGCATCCTTAATCCTGCAAGCTGTGGGCAGACAGAACTGCTCCAGTAGCCCTTTGCTCAAGCTTTCAAGAAACAGCATCATTCATTGTCATCTGTTCAGACAAGGAATATAAAGATGGTTTCCAGCTGCTACCAGGAGGAATCAGGAATGTAAAAATGGAAGCCTATCTGTCTGATAGACTAACATGAATAAATGATGGCTTGTCCATCTGGACAGCTAAATGCAAGCAAAAGTGTTATGATCTTTCTGTGATTTCTACCATTAAGACCTGCCTGCAAAATTTATAGGAAGCCCAGAGAGACTGTCCAATGTATTTTTTCCCCAGTAACAACATCCTCTAATCACTGTTCAGCTCCACCCTATCCTAATAGACTCTTCATCTTCTTCATCCCTCTTGGGTGAGAGGGCAGAGGGGTTCATTTCTGTAAAGATTATAGGCTAATTCTCAAAGGTTTGGCAGGAGAAATCACACTAAGCCAAGTCCAGACTTTGGACTCAAGCCAAGCCAGCACATCAGAGCCTGCCTGGCTTTTCTCCCACCAGAGTCTAATTCTGGCAGCCACAATAGCAGCTAAAAAAGAATCTTGCAGTGCCAATGCCCCCAAAGCAAGGTACCAATTGCTGGAAAGGGGTTCTGTGATGGCTATTTCTAAAAGTCAACCTGGCAGCTGCACAGGAAGCAAATCAAGAATAAAACAACTCTCCTCCCCAAATCCTGCAGACTTTATCTCTGCATATTAAAAAACAACAACAACACCCAGACCGAATTAGCATTTCACATTTCCCCACCCTTTTCACAGTGATGTAAACAGTCTCATTCAATGAAAGACCTGGTGAATTGACCCAACCATTTCAAAAACCACTTGGGGGGGAGGAGGGGGAGGAACTATGTTACTACAAGTCAAAATTGCTTTTCTCTCCCCCCCCCCCCACCACCACAAAGGGCAACTCAGAGCATCTCTAGATGTTGCAAAATTGTGAGGCACAGGTTCAGGGACTGCCTAACTCGAAGCTTAGGCTAAATATTCCTTTGAATAAAGAGTTTGTTTAATTGGTGTTGACTTGTCGGCAGTTGTTGACAAGCAAGCCAATGCAAGAGGCCAAAGACTGGGGCAGAAAAGACTAGGCAAGTAAGGCTTCCTGAAATAGATGGAGCTGGCTATCACTTGAGGCCATTAGACACCTGGGTGTCCCAGTTGGAACATGCTAGGCTGGTTAGAACAGCAGCAGCCATGATCGAGAATTGGGGGCAAGGCTGCGCTTTGCGAAGAATTGATGCGAAGGAAAGGATACCCCAAAGGGACTAAGTAGCAAAATCAAAGGGGGGGGGAGGAACGGAGGTCATAGCAAAGTCCAATGACCATCACGCCCCGCAGAATCCTTGCCCTGCACGGAAGCCCCTCTCCCCGCAGGCGCAGTGCACCAGGGGCGCCACAAACCGAAGCCAGGGGGCATTTCTCTCCCTGCCACCCCACCTCCTTACCTGCCTACTGTCTGGTTGGCCAGCTGCCGCATGCGGTTGAATTGCTTCTTCATGGTTGCGCCCTTGGCCGGAGAGCGCAGCGGAACGAAGAAGAAGGCGGGAGGATCGCTAGTTATCCCGAGCTGGGAGAGGCGGAGGAAGGCGGTTACATGGCCCCTTCTTCTTGCAGGGTAGAAAGCGAAGGAGGACTCTAGCACTGCAGCAACGGCGGGAAAGGAGGCGGGCAGCCGCCGGCCAGCAACAGCGCAGCCTCTTGCATCCTCTCGGTGCGCAGCGGCGTCACTTTCTCTCTCTTTCTCAATAAGCGCAGCCGCCGCGGAGCGAGCACGCCCCGATCGGCCCCGAAGCCTTTCCGCGCTCCCGCCTGGCCTATACCGGGCCGCTCGTGCAGCGCTGCGCTCCGATCCCTGCTCTTCCTCTCTTTCTCATCGGCGCCAGCTCGGATTCTCTGCGCTTCTCTTAACACCAGGCGGAGGGGGGGGGGGGGGGTAACGGTTCGCACTGCGGCTGCCCAGCCTGGGGCGCTGGGAACTGTAGTTTCTCCCCCCCCCCCGCTTCTTCTGTCCGCCTCTTTCTGACGTGTGGTGGACGAGGGCGCTGCGGAAGGCTTCGAAGCCGCTAAGTCCGGCCGAGGCAAGAAAGGAAGAAAAACGAGGACCGTCGCTGCTCCGGAGTCTGATCCGACTGGCCGAAGAGCGGGGATTTCAGTCAAGAAGATCCAGGAAGTCTTGGAATGAGACTGGAAGGAAGACAGCAAATGGAGCTTTGGGGAGTGGGGACGTCTTCCTCGCCTTGATCCGCAAGCAGGATGGACAGTTGCAAGCAACCCTCCCCACGCCAAAAGGTTTGGCGCTGGACGGATACCTACTTCGGAGTGGTTGCCGCAAGATGGTCACGAGATTCCTTCTTTCTAACCTTCCCCACAACAAGAGCTGCTTATTGCGGGGGTGGGTGGTAGCTCACATCTGGAGGCATTCTTTGGAAGGAGGTAGATAACATCTGGACCGCTTTCCTGAGGGATGCTGCTTATGTGGAGCCACTTCGTTCGGACCGAAAGTCTGGTTTTGAAATGGGAACTGCCCATCCTTCTTTGCTAACTGTTGCTGTTAGTTCCTGCCTGGATAACTGCAGCGGTTTAAATGCATTTGAATTACTGTATTATTGTGTCCTGGATTCGCCGGAGCAAAGACTTAGCAAGCTCTTACGGAATTAGGGTCTCCTCCCTCCTCCCCCTGCTGCCAAGCCTTCCACCAGTAGAGAGCTCTAAAGGGTGCAGACAACCTTTAAAACCCACTCCGTCCCAAACTCAAGCCCAAACCCATCCTCCATCCATGGCAATTTGGCAATTTATTTTTGGGCATAATTGCATATTGTTCATTTTCCTTCTCCCGTTTTCTGGATTGTGCCCCTAGATCTTCATCTCCTCTCCCTTGATTCTGCAGCAGTTCACCTTCTAGCCAAATTCACGGGGTGATTCTCTTTGAAACAAATATTCTAGCTTTCCATCCTCTACACTGGCAGCTGAATTATTTGCAGTGATCCTCATCCATCTTTATTTCTTCTTCAGGAGTAGTTTTTCTGCTAGTGTTGGTGGGACTTCCCACCCAGAAGTGCTTTCAGGGAAGGTCATGCCAAACCAGTAGGTGCAATTGGAAAATCAAAGCCTCCCCCCTTTTAAATGCAAGCAATGCATGTAGTACATGTTAAAGTCCCGTCAACTAGACAATGTCACTTGGTGGGGCCTAGGAGAAGAGCCTTCTCTGTGGGGGCTCACCCAGAGATTCGCAATGCCCCCACCTTCCTTGCCTTTTGCAAGAGTCTCAAGACTCATCTATACCACCAGGCCTGGGGCCATTTGACTGTAGCCTCCTGGCTGATTAATGTAAATGTATGTGTTTTGTGTGAATAGCAATGATTGGTTTTTAATGTTACTGGGCTTTTTAGATTAACTAGTTTAAAATTAATTGGATTAGGATGTTCACATTGTTTTGTATGTTGTAAGCCATCCCAAGTCCTTGGACAGGGGTGGCATATAAAAGGAAGGAAGGAAGGAAGGAAAAAAGAAAGAAAGAGAAAAGAAAGAGAAAGAGAAAGAAAGAAATGGCCCCAATTGCTCAGTGACACCCACTATTTAGACATTGATGACCCATCCTGGGATGCCCCTGCTCTCTGCCATGCTGGTTCCAAATGCTTTTGCTATCTGGATAGCAAGGATTCTGGTTCTTTGCTTTTCACATTACCTTTTATTAGTTTCCTGTCTTGCACCAACTTCATTGCAAACACTGGGCTGTATGCATTTATTTATACATAATGAAAGTTTACAGACCTGCCTGCTTGTCAAAGATGCTGGGCAGCATGCAAGGATTTTTTTTTTTAAAAAACCACATTTTAAAGCCTAATAATAGATGTTTATCAGAGATCATGAATACCATAATCAAATTTAACCAATGAACTAGGACTGTTGCTTAATTTTTTTCCTGTGGTTATTGGCATCCAACCAGTAAATACTTCCATTTTTCAGTTGAGGAACACTGAATTTGGACCAAACAATTGATTTTGGGCAAAAAAAAAAGGCATAGGAGGAAAATGAACCAGGAAGGAAGTCATAATGTGAAGCCAAAAGAGTTCATGGAGCCATAAAAAAGAAATTGTCAAGGCGCTGGATACGTTCTGATGGTTAATTGTTTCTATAAGTTGTAGTTATTTGAACTTGTGGGCAAATATATGGAAATGTCAGTGAAAAGCAGGTTTCGCATAACTTCCAGAAATACTATCTCACTATTTTTGGGTGGGTGGGGGAGAGATGTATCCTGGAAAATCTATCATAAACATTTAACTCTAAGCAGATGACATTTAGCTAATATCACTGTAGGTATTCTTAATAGAAATAAATATGTGACACAAGGGATGGGGAGTCTCATTGAAAAGCCCTAGAGGTCAGTCTTAATGGTGGCATCTGAGATTGCAGCTAGAAAATTAAGGAAAATATTAAACAATTGTTTTTAATGTCAAATCAGAAAAAAGCAGATGTACCACATGTCATATACAGGTAAGGCAATAATTATATCTCAATCTTTTAATAATACATACAAAATAAACAGAAATGTCTGGGCTAAACTCTTTTAATTGAGGGAGGGAGGGAAGAGAAGGAAGGATCCCTAACTAGGTTAGACATATCGCTTCTAACACTTCTAACTGTGTCTGTAATTTTTCCCCTTTCAGGATCTTTATCTTGGTTGCTAACTTCTGGATATAGGTGATGTCAAGTTAGTCAATGTTCTTTCCAAACCAAGTCCCCAGGACAAGAAGTAATATTTTAGATGTGATGAGAGAATCATAGAATGGAGAGAAGCAAATGATACTACTATTGATGCAGCTATAGCTGTTGACTCATGTTTATTTTATTTATTATTTATTTATTTATTACTTAGATTTGTATGCCGCCCCTCTCCGAAGTGTTTAGTGTGCAATCTACTAGGATACTCAGATCTTTTCACTTGTACTGCTGGGCACTACGCCCCTATATCCAGTGAAGGGCTACCAAAAATTTTACTACCACACTGTGGGCGTGGCTTATGCAGGACGCTCTGAATTTAATAATAATAATAATAATAATAATAATAATAATAATAATAATAATTTATTAGACTTGTATGCCGCCCCTCTCCGAAGACTCGGAGCCCCTCTCCAAAGACTCTTTCAACATCTTTCAGTGCAAATTGGGTGCTCTGGGGTGCAGCTCCATTTTCACTACCCCACTGTGTTCCCTCCCATCCGGGCAGCAGCCCACCCCTGGCTATATCTTAAACCCATGTGTTTGGTTTTTCTTTAACTACATGCAGTACTTTGCATATTAACCCATGATGACATTTATCATGCTGATTTTCACTCACTGCTCCTGCTTTTCAAGGTCTTCCTGCAATTTGATGTTGTTTTCTCAAGTACTTGCTACCCTCCCTCCTCATCCTTTCCCTTCATTAAACATATAGCCCTATTCTAAAAGCTCTCATCCAAGTAATTTATAAATACATAGGATAGCACAGGGCATAGAGAAGTATTGCAATGTGCCATTTATCACCTCCTCCCACTTGACAGAGTCATTGATATATAGTCAGTGGGTGCAATTGTTCAGTCAGCTCTACATTTGTCTAATGATTGCATTGTCCAGCCCACCCTTTGCTATCTTTGACTTGGTTCTCATGGGAGAGTTTTGTCAAATGCTTTGTTGAAGTCAAGATACATTATGTCTCTAGTACTACACCCATGTTCTATGAATTATCAGAGATAATAGGGTCTCCGCGATAACATTCACAACATTCTTCTGGACTCTTGGATATAATTGACATAGCCTGGAAATTTTATACTTGTTCATAATAATTCATTTATTTATTTGTTTCTTTGTTTTGTCAAGTACATATTGGGGGTATGTAAAGATATAATAAGATTCATATACATGATACTAGTAAAACTTTTTAAAAAAGAAACATTACTGATCTCTTAGGAATAAGAGTAGAAAGTAGAAAAAAGTAGAAAGTCTAACTTTTAGTCTTAAGTTATGGGGGTTGGGAGATGATACTACAGAGTCTGGTAGAGAGTTCCATGCATCAACTACTCGGTTACTAAAGTCGCATTTCATGCAGTCGAGTTTGGAACAGCTTACATTAAGTTTGTATCTGTTGTGTGCTCGTATGTTGTTGTGGTTGAAGCTGAAGTAGTCATTGGCAAGAAGGACGTTGTAGCAGATGATTTTATGGGCTACGCTTAGATCGTGTTTAAGGCGACGTAGTTCTAAGCTTTCTAAACCTAGGATTGTAAGTCTAGTTTCATAGGGTATTCCGTTGCGACTGGAGGAGTAAAGGGCTCTTTTGGTAAAGTATCTCTGGACATTTTGTAGACTGTTTATGTCCAAAATGCGGTGTGAGTTCCAGACAGATGAGCTGTATTCAAGGATTGGTCTGGTGAAAATTTTGTATGCTCTGATTAGTAGTGTGAGATTGCCAGAGCAGAAGCTACGTAGGATTAAGTTAACAACTCTTGAAGCCATTTTGGCAATGTTGTTGCAGTGGGCTTTGGCACTTAGGTCATTTGATATGAGTATTCCAAGGTCATTTACAGAATGAGGGTTGTCTGCAACATCTTGTTTATTCAGCTTGTATTTGGTGTTCTGATTCTTTTTGCCAATGTGTAGGATAGAACATTTGTTGGTTGAGATTTGGAGTTGCCAGATGTTTGACCATTCGGACACAAAGTCAAGGTCTTTCTGGAGAGTAGCTGTGTTATCAGTGGTGTTGAAAAGTTTTACATCATGGGCGAAGAGAACACAGTTGCTTGTAAAGTGATCGCAAAGGTTATTTATATAGAGCATGAAAAGTGTTTGTCCAAGTACGCTGCCTTGGGGGACGCTGCTCTTAACCGGAACAGGATTAGATATAGTGCTCCCTATTTGGACAACTTGTTGTCTGTTTGATAGGAATGCAATTAACAGTAGTCCCTCACCTATCGCTGGTGTTACATTCCAGACCTGGCCGCAATAGGTGAAATCCGCGATGGGGAATTTATCGACTGATAGTACTTATTTAAGTATTTATATTGTAATTGTTTGGTAGGTTTCATTGTTTTAAGTGTTTATAAACCCTTCCCACACAGTATTTATTTTAGATACAGTATTTAAATACAGTATTTACAATTTTAGATTTTTATTTTTTTAAAAAAAACCTGCCGATCGAGTTCAGCGGGCTGTTTAAATCTGCCGATCGACTTCCTCAGAAACCCACGATGAAGTGAAACTGCAGTAGGTGAAGCGCGGTATAGCAAGGGACTACTGTATCCAACTATGGAGGGATCCTGAGATGCCATCGGATTTGAGTTTTAGAAGTAGTTTGTCATCTTGAGTTGATTTAGTTGGTGTATTTGTATACTACTAAAAATCCCATCCCACTCTCTGGCCAGTCAGAGGGGGTATTTGCCTACTCAAAATTTGTACTACTGGTTTTCCAGAACCTGTCAGAACTTGATGAATTTCACCCCAGTTGAGCAAAGGGCAGCCATTCGCAGCCCTGCTAGAATGCTCCGGTGTGGGGGGGTACGCATACGTGCGTGCACCCAGCAGGTTCCTGCGCATGTGCAGTGTATTTCCTTCTGCTCCCCGAGTCCTTGGAGAGGGGCGGCATACAAATCTAATAAACAATAATAATAAAATGCCGAGCTGAGCAACTGAACAGGTGTGCTCTCCTGGCAGGGTGAAGGGCAGCGGGTGGAAGGACTCAGATACTCGGTTGGGAAAGTTGCCCGGGAATCGAATGGCAGGTGAAGGTCGTGTTGGGGCAATTTACTAACAGGAAGCAGCAGGTGAAGCTAGGAAAAATCACATCAGATACATGTACAATTAGTACAGGAGCCTCCCAAGGCTTTGTACTCTCATCACTTCTCTCTATACACCAATGACTGCATCTCAAACGATCCATCTGTTAAACTACTGAAGTTTGCAGATGATACAACAGTGATCGGACTCATTTGAGACAATGATGAATCCACATACAGGGAGGTTGAACAACTAACCTTGTGGTGTGACTGGAACAATCTAGAACTGAACACACTCAAAACCATAGAAATGGTGGTAGACTCTAGGAGAAACCCTTCCATCCTTCCACCTCTCACAATATTAGACAACACAACAACACAACAACCTTCAAATTTCTAGGTTCTATCATATTTCAAGACCTAAAATTGTCACCTAACATCAAAAACATCATCAAAAAAGCACAACAAAGAATGTTCTTTCTACGCCAACTCAGGAAGCTCAAACTGGCCAAGGAGCTGCTGATACAGTTCTACAGAGGAATCTTTGGGTCTGTCATCTCTATAACTGTCTGGTTTGGTTTTGCAACCCAACAAGACCGATCCAGACTTAAGAGGATAACCAGAACGGCAGAAAAAACAGTTGCTGCCAACCTGTCTTCCATTGAGGACCTGTATACTGCACGAGTCAAAAAGAGGGCGGTGAAAATATTTACTGACACCTCACATCCTGGACACAAATTGTTTCAACTCCTACCCTCAAAATGCCGCTACAGAGCACTGCACACCAAGACAACTAGACACAAGAACAGTTTTTCCCCAAACGCCACCACTCTACTAAACTAATAATTCCCTCAATACTGTCAAACTTTTTACTAAGTCTGCACTTCAATTTCTACTAGTTTTTTCTCATCATTCCTATCACCCTTTCCCTCCCACTTAAGACTGTATGACTGTAACTTGTTGCTCGTATCCTAAGAGTTTTATTAATATTGATTATTTCTTCATTGCTTATTTGACCCCTATGACAATCATTAAGTGTTGTACCACATGATTCTTGACAAATGTATCTTTTTCTTTTATGTACATTGGGAGCATATGCACCAAGACAAATTCCTTGTGTGTCCAATCACACTTGGCCAATAAAGAATTCTATTCTATTCTGTTCTATTTAGCTGTGCCTGCATTCTGGTGTAGCCTAATATGACATGGTCACTCTCAAAGTTTCTACATCTTTCCACTACATCTACCACTTTTTCCCTATTAGTAATACCAAGGGCAGTTATATAACTGTTTTAAGCAAACAAGCAAACAAACAAACAAACAGACTGGAAGGTAACACATTGAGCGAGATCACTCAGAATTTTGAGGAGTAACAATCTTGGATGAGTTGGTTTTCTATCACCTGTCCAGATGGTTGAAGTCTCCTATGATTACTAGTCTCTGTTCCCCGAAGATTCCGTAAATTCAAGTTCAGGAGAGCATGTCTACCTTCTGCGGTGATCTATAATATATCTTAGCAATAGTATTATTGTTGTTCTCCCTTCTGTGTATTTTCGCCTAAATGCTTTTGACTGGGCTTTCCTGCTCAGATTCCTTGACCCCTGAGTACACATGCACATTTTCTTCACATTTAACACTATTCCTCTTTACATGTTGTCTGGCTTCTTCATTTTGAATAAGTTATATTCTTCAACTCTCTTACTCCACTGATGAATTTTGTCCCACCAGGAATCATTAACATCAACCAAATTGTTTCTGTTTGTTCCCTATATACCATATACAGAGACACTGGAAGGTTTCAGTTATATGATTTGGCTTATTCCTCCCTGTATTTAAACATTTGTATAGAGGTATAGCTCCTCCGTCATGTGTTCCTCCCATCCTAGGACTGAAAAATTTATTATTTTAGCAAAAAATGTGCTGTCCCCACTGTGTGGCTTTACCACACATGTGGAGCAGGTTCATGTTGTGCTGCTGACCATGCATGCAACATTGTAAGAATAGTGTTTGGTACATTTCTCTGGATGAAATGAAGTATCATCAACCATGGAAAAAGTTGCCACCAATCACCATACAGAACATGTGTTTGTAGGATGTAGGTGTTCTGCCCAGTCATTCCCTCCCCTGCCCCCAAATCAGTGTAAATATTTTTCCTTAATGACCACTTTGTTGATTTTGTTAGTTGGATCGCGACCTCATGGACATTATTCCTCCAGGTCTTCCTCTCCTCTACCATCCTTTGGAGTCCATTTAAGCTCACACCTACTACTTCAGTGACTCCATCCAGCCACCTCAATCTCTGTTCCTCTTTTGTCCTCAGTATTTCCCAGCATTAGACTCTTCTCCAGTGAGTCCTTCCTTCTCATTAGGTGGACAAAGTACAGTGATACCTCGTCTTACAAACCCCTTGTCATACGAACTTTTTGAGATACGAACCCAGGGTTTAAGATTTTTTTGCCTTTTCTTCCAAACTATATTCATCTTACGAAACCGCTGCCGCTGCTGGGATTCCCCGACTCCAGACTTCTGTTGCCAGCCGAACACCTGTTTTCGTGCTGGGGGGGATCCCCTGAGGCTCCCCTCCATGGGAAACCCCATCTCTGGATTTTGCGATGCTGCAGGGAAATCCCAGCAGGGGAATCCCACTAGCGCAAAAATGCCTCGGCTAGCAATGGAGGTCCGGAGGTGGGGCTTCCCAGTGAGGGAGGCCTCAGCAAAATTGCAGCATTGCAAATGCTGTGATTTCGCTGAGGCTTCCCTCGCTGGGAAATCCCACCTCCGGATCTCCGTTGCCAGCCGAAGCGCCCGTTTTCGCACTGGTGGGATTCCCCTGAGGCTCCCCTGAGGAAACCCCACCTCCGTACTTCTGCATTTTTGTGATGCTGCAGGGGAATCCCAGCATCTCAAAAACATGCGCTTCGCTGGCAACAGAAGTCTGGAGGTGAGGTTTCCCAGTGAGGGAAGCCTCAGTGAAATTGTAGTATTAATCGCTTTTCCATTGATTCCTATGGGAAACATTGTTTCGTCTTATGAACTTTTCACCTTACGAATCTCTTCCTGGAACCAATTAAGTTTGTAAGACAAGGTATCACTGTATTTGAGTTTCACCTTCAGGATGTGGCATTCTAAAGAGCAGTCAGGGTTGATCCCCTCTAGGATTGACTGGTTGGATTGCCTTGCAGTCTAAGGGACTCGCAGGAGTCTTCTCCAGCACCATAATTCAAAGGCCTCAATTCTTTGGTGCTCAGCCTTTCTTTTGGTCCAACTTTCACAGTCATACATTTCTATGCTATGGGAAAACCATAGCATAGAAAACAATAATGACCACTAGATGGTAGCAAAGAATTAGTTTACAGTGTTCCCTCGATTTCTGCGGGGGATGCGTTCCGAGACCACCCGCGAAAGTCGAATTTCCGCGAAGTAGAGATGCGGAAGTAAATACACCATTTTTGGCTATGAATAGTATCACAAGCCTTTCCTTAACATTTTAAACCCCTAAATTACCATTTCCCATTCCCTTAACAACCATTTACTCACCATTATTACTGGTACTCACCATTGAATAAGACACTTAGTGATCCTGATATTTATAAACATAATTATTTATTAACAATAATTTTTTTTGTTATTTATTTGCAAAAATTATTAGTTTGGTGATGACGTATGACATCATCGGGCGGGAAAAACCGTGGTATAGAAAAAAACCCGCAAAGTATTTTTTAATTAATATTTTTTGAAAAACCGTGGTAATAGACTATTCGCGAAGTTCGAACCTGCGAAAATCGAGGTAATACTGTATTTCAATTGCAACCCAATTGCAGCATACATATTCCTGGAATAAGAGTTTTTAAAAAAAGACGTTTAGTGTGTGTGAAAAAAGTGTCACCTGTGGAGAGCTGTGACATGCACCCACATAATGTTTTCCAAATATTCACTGACCTGTCACGGAGCTGCTCTGAGAGTGCTATGGAATCTCTAAATTTAATAAACAAACAAATAAATTGACTTAATCATTCTAGCCCAGTGAGGGCGAACCTATGGCATGGGTGCCACAGGTGGCATGCAGAGCCATATCTCCTGGCACCCAAACCATTGCCCTAGCTCAGCTCCAATGTGCTTATGTGTGCCGGCCAGGTGATTTTTGGCTCACACAGAGGGCGTTTGTGGCTTCCAGAGAGCCTCCAAGAGGATGGGAGAGGGCGTTTTTACCCACCCATGGCTCCAGGGAAGCCTTTGGAACCTGGGGAGGGCAAAACACGAGCCTACTGGCCCCACCAGAAGTTGGGAAACAGGCCGTTTCCAGCCTGCAGAGGGCCTCCGGGCGGGAGGGGAAGCGGTTTTTGCCTTCCCCAGGCATTGAATTATGGGTGTAGGCACTCATGCATGCGCAAGAGCATGCACGCATGCTCTTTCGACACCCGAGGGGAAAAAGGTTCACCATCACTGTTCTAGCCATTGTCTATCCACTGCATGTTTTAAATCAATATGTTCTTTAACTTTCTTTTGCCAATTGGGCCTGCTGAAGTTGTCACTTCATTTTGCTTAAGGTTTTATCGACACTTTTTATCAAAGGGATTCCATTTAATAACTGCCTTAGTTCACCTGCCCTCAGTTCTTCTTGATATGTGACCAGTCCATTTCCATTTTAATTCTTTTACTCTCATGATGATATCATATTGACCTATTAGCTACTAAGTGGAAGAAAAATGTTTTAATCTGAAATTATTTAGCTTTTAATGTTTTATTTATTAAATTGTATGCCTCCTAGAACTCCTTTGTGAGGGAGATGGACAGTTAAGAAGTATGATATATAAAAAAATGTAAATAATGATTTCTCTGTCTTTTTTGGCAGGTATTTAGAAGTCATCTATATATGTTTATTCAAGGCATAGCTGTTTGATAAATATTGAACAGGAGAACAGCACAGATGAAGTGGTATTTGAGAAAATGTTACTGATATTTGTGTCAAATCACAGCATACATGCTGCACACCCTACATTATCCAAAAGGAAGGAGAGAAAAATATATGTGAAAACCATATCTGTACCAGTGATTTTTTTTTTTTACAAGAACATTCTGTATGGGGAGGATCAAGTAACCCAGCGTTTCCCAACCAGTGTGCCGCGGCACACTAGTGTGCCGCGAGACATGGTCAGGTGTGCTGTGAAACTTCTAGGGCAGCTCCAGCTGGGCGGGGCGCTGCCGGTGCGGCTACTGCCCGATGCCGCTGTTGCTGGCCCCAAAGAAGGAAGGCGGGGAAAAAGGAGAGCTTCATTCTTCGCACCGGCAGCAAGAGGAGGAGGGCGCCATCAGCAGCGGCACCAGGTAGTAGCCAGGGGATGGTGGTGGCAAGAGCTCCAGGGCGGAGGCACCAGCAGCGCCCCGCCCAGCTGGAGCTTCCCTGGTGGGGGCGGCAACCAATGTCCTTTGGGGCCCGGAGGGAGGGTACTGGCGGTGGGAGCAGGAGAGTGCCGGGCCACGCACGCCTGCACCAGTGCACCCCAAAACGTCCCCCCACGCACCCTTTTCCAAGGGTGCACCCGAAGCCGTGGCCATCCCCCCGCGCCTCTAGCCCCCTTGTGCCCCTGGCTACTCGCCGCTGCCTTCGCCGAAAGCGCTTTTGTCCCGGGCTCTCAGCGAGGGGGCTGCAGGAGAGGCGGCGAAGGCGATCTCTCTCATTCTCCGGAGGCTGGCGAAAGTGATTTTCAATGACAGGGGCGCGGGCCGGCGTGCGCTCTCCCCCTCCCCCTGCCACATTCAAAGTAAGCCGGCAGGGGGATGGGGAGAGAGAGAGCGCCGGCCCGCGCCCCCGACATTGAAAATCACTTTCGCCAGCCTCCGGAGAACGGGAGTGATCGCCTTCGCCGCCTCTCCTGCAGCCCCCTCGCTGAGAGCCTGGGACAAAAGCGCTTTCGGTGAAGGCAGCAGCGAGTAGCCAGGGGCGCGAGGGGGCTAGAGGTGCGTGGGGGTGGCCGCGGCTTCGGGTGCGCCCTTGGAAAAATCACTTTCGCTAGCCTCCTGAGAACGAGAGAGTGAGAGCGACAGAGCAAGATAGAAAGTGAGAAAGAGAGAGAGAGACAAAGAGGGGGTAGAGAAAGAGATAGCAAGAGAGAGAGAATAAGAGAGAGAAAGTGTGTTAGAGAAAACAAGAGAAAGTGAGAGAGAGAAAGGGGGGAGAGAAAGAGATAGCAAGAGAGAGAATGAGAGAAAGAAAACAAGAGAGAAAGAGAGAAACCAAGAGAGAGAGAAAGAAAACAAGAGAGGGAAAGAGAAAAAGAGAGGAGCAAGAGGGGGAGAGATATAGAAAGAGGTGGAGAGATAAAGAGAGAGAAAGAAAGAAAGAAAGAGATGAGAGAGGAAGGAAGAGATTGAGAGAGAGGAAGAGGAAGAAAGCAAGAGAGAAAGAAAGAGAAAGAAAGATGAGTGAGGAAGAAAGAGAGTGAGAGAGAGAGAAAAAACAAGAGAGAGATAGCAAGAGAGACAGAGAGAGAGAGAGAAGAAGGGAGAGAGAAAGACATAGAGGGAGGGAAGGAGGGAGAGAGAGCAAAAAAGAGCAAAAAAGAAAGAAAGAGGGATGGAGAGAGAGAAAGAAGGGAAGGAAGAGAATGAGGGAGGGAGAAATAGAGCGAAAGGGAGGGAGAGATTTTTTTTGTCCAAACTTTTCTTTAGCCACCCCCCCCCACCCCCGTTCAATGTTCCCCAGGATTTTGAAAATATGAATAATGTGCCGTGGCTCAAAAAAGGTTGGGAAACACTGAAGTAACCTACCAAACAGAAGCAAAAGAGCCCACTTTTTTTAGTTACACTTTCAATTACATCTGTTTAGCTATGGATTGGTTACCCAATTTCAGGGATTATTGCTGTCTAGGGTCATGATAAGACATCCACTTACTAACTGCTTTGAAAATGCCTTTCAAATATGTTTTCATTTTGCTTTAATATTCAAAAAAGAATAATATTTATCAGTATAAGCCAGGGGTGGGCTGCTGCCCGGATGGAGTGGGGGAAAGCAGTAGGGTAGCAAAAATGGAGCTCCACCCCCAAAGCACCCAATTTGCACTGAACAATGTTGAAAGAAAATGCAGGGCATCCTACATAAGCCGCACCTACAGTGTGGTAGTAAAAAATTTGGTAGCCCTTCACTGATATAAGCAGAGAGTAAAGAAAGATTTTACACTTAGGCAAGGGGAAAAAAGCCCAAATGCATAGATATAGAATAGATGGTGCCTGGTTCAACTGGAAGTAACTCATGGATCTGTGAGATGGAAACTTATCAAAAGATCCAACCTAGAAATAAGAAGAAAATACCTGAGAGTGAGAACAATTAATCAGAGGAATGGGATGCCTTCAGAAGTTGTGGATATACCATCGCTGGAGATTTTAAAGAAGAAATTTGTCCCTAATAGTATAAAGTCTCATGCTTGGGCAGGGCTTAGACTAGAATATCTCCAAAGTCCCTTCCAATTCTGTTATTCTTTATAAATCTCTCCTTTCAGACTTAGCAAGAGAATGGTGATAAACAATAAATAGAAATGTACATCAGGTCTTCTGAGAGCAAAAGCTCTTCTTATTGGCTAGTATAAAGGATATGATGACTTTGAAAAAGGTTCTTCTCTCACCATAACATACAAGACGAGGTGAGGACTGGCTGGGAGAGGAGAGGCCAGGTGAGGTGCCCCTCCAGGTAAGTGACATCAAGTTGGCCACACTCACTCAGTCACATGACCGTATAACCTCACCCACCCAATCACATGACCATCTAGCCACACCCACCTAACCATGCCCACAGAACATGTTATTTGAATCCTACCACCAAGTTAGTTAGAGCTGGGGTTATGCAATGGTTAGAGTAACTACAGGCTACTCAGCTAACTGCTAGCTGTAATTCAGCAGTTCAAATCTCACCACCTGCTCAAAGTTGACTCAGGCTACCATCCTTCCGAGGTGGGAACAATGAGGACCCAGATTGTTGGGTTGTTGGATTCTGTAAACCCCTTCTGTAAACCCCTGTAAAAGCACTATGAAGTGGTATATAAGTCTGAATGCTATTGCTATTGCAAGTTATTATCTTACAAGCTTCTTCTCTTCCTTTCTAATCTATATGTTCTTTGACAGATAAGGAGTAAAAGAAACAGCATCTATTTCTTCAGTTTCTTCATTCCCTGCCCAGATCTTTATAACAGGGGTCTCCAACCTTTCGGACCTCAGGGACCACCAAGGTCATACTTTTAAATTCCATGAACCACCAAATTCATAATTTTAAGTCCTTCAGACCACTTATATGATTTTTTAAAAAGAGAAATGCATGTGTGAAATTATGATCAGAGAACTTCCATTTTGTAAATATGAAATGCACCTATTTAACATAACAAAAATATAAATGCTTATTTAATTATAACAAAATCTTAAATTCTTATTTAATCATAAAGTCTTTAAAAGTTGTTTAATTGTAACAAATTATTAAAGGTAGTGTAATTATTACAAAATAACTGAAGCTTATTTGACGGTGGCTTGCTGATGTTGTTGAGAAAGTCAGTCCCATATTCCAGAGCTGTAACTTCTGTCCTTTCCTTTCCTTTCATCTCCTCTCTCCCCTCTCCCTCCTCTCCTCCCTCCCTTAAGATGGGAAACTGACATTGCTTGCCTCCCTTGTCTACACTGCAGATACTTGTTCTAATATTTTTTTCTCTATCTAGTCTTTTTTTCCCTCTTCTATTCCCATTTTTCATGCATTTCTTTTTTTTCCTATTGTTTTTCCTTGATATCTTGGTCCCTCAAACATATGGAACATAATGCAGCTCAATTTTTATCCAGCAAGAACCAGTAGGTGGCAGAAGAAAACAGCAAAATGTCATTTTCTTTTTGTCTATGGATATTCTCAATTATCCAACTCATGTTTTTTCAAAAGGATTTTCTGCTTTTTCTTTGAACTGAAGAAGCCTCATGGATGAGAAGCAAAACATCTTCAAAGAAATGAGTTGCTTCTTGAAGTCCAGTTGCTTCTTGAAAAAGCCTGGAAATAAACAAATATGTCGCCAATTTCCTTCAAGCATTTCCTTATTTCTTTCCACTGTGTCTACCAATACTGATAACCTACCTACAATCTGACACAAATAGATTTTACAGAAGATAATGTCAGAAAAGCATTATGCAACCTGAAACCATCTCTATCTATTGGAGCTGATGGTTTATGTGCATATTTCTTTAAAAAAAGCTCTCCACAACCATAGCGGAATCTCTAAGTATATTTTTTGAAAAATCCTGCAGGACTAGACTCTTACCCAACTTATGGTCACAAGCCACAGTCATCCCTTCAAAAAAGTAGTTCCAAGTAATGTTGAAAATTCCAGACCAATCTCCTTATGGTGTATCACCTGCAAAGTCATGGAATTAATCATAAACCAATCCATTATCCTCAACCTAGACACTAATAGCCTACTCTCTAACAAACAATTTGGTTTCAGAAAAAAGTTAACCTGTAACCTGCAACTCATACACTACACTGTATGAAATACACAACTCGATCAGGGTAAAACAATAGACACAATTTACACAGACTTTTGTAAAGACTTTGATTCACTAGTGCACAACAAATTACTTCAGAAACTAAAATTTTATGGCCTCTCTGATCCCCTTCATGATTGGATAACTGTGTCCCTGTCAAACAGACAACAAGTGGTTAAAATAGGCAGTGTCCTATCAAATCCTGCTCCTGTCAACAATAGTACCCCTCAAGGCAGCATTCTAGGATGAATACTATTCATACTTTACATAAATTACCTTTGTGATCATATTACCCAAGCAACTGTATTCTTTTTGCTGATTATGTTAAACTACTCAACACCACCAATAACATTGCTACCCTTCAAAAAGACCTTGACCATGTATTGGAATGGTCAGACAAATGGCAACTTCAAATCTCAATAAACAAATGCTCTGTCTTACACATTGGCAAAAATAATCAGAACACAAAGTACAATATTAGAGGACATGACCTTGTAGATGACCCACACTCTGTCAAGAACCTTGGAGTACTCATATCTTATGACCTGAGTGCCAGTGCCCACTGTAACAACACTGCCAAAAAGGCACTAAGAGTTATTAATCTAATCTTGTGTAGCTTCTTTTCTGGCAATATTACACTTCTAACCAGAGCATACAAAACATTTGCTAGACCAATTCTTGAATACCCCTCAGCTGTATGGAACCCACATTGAATTTCGGACATTAA
Organism: Erythrolamprus reginae; assembly: GCF_031021105.1. Taxonomy (NCBI): domain Eukaryota; kingdom Metazoa; phylum Chordata; class Lepidosauria; order Squamata; family Dipsadidae; genus Erythrolamprus; species Erythrolamprus reginae. The sequence goes on from NC_091951.1 coordinate 142,213,750, forward strand.
TACAATTCAGAGTGTCCAGAAATATTTCACAAGAAGAGGGCTCCATTTCTTTGCGTGCAACAGAATATCCTTTTCTATCAGACTTGAAATTTTGGGCTTAGATAGTTTAGAGCAGGGGTCCCCAAACTTTTTACACAGGGGGCTACTTCACTGTCCCTCAGACTGTTGGAAGGCCAGACTATAAAAAAACCTATGAAAAAGTAATATACCAATAGAAAAATAATTCATCAATTAATATATTGTTCTTTACACCCCCTTTTAGATTGTTGAGCCTTCATTCCTATCTACCTACTTTACAATCTTCTTACCCTTGTGGTCTTCCAGATATTGTAGGCTATCAGTAAGTTATAGGGGTGAGCTTGGACCTTGAAGCCCCAGGTTGAAATCCAATTCAACCACAAAACTCACAGAATGGATGCATTTAGCCAGTCACTCTCTGCCCAACCAGGATTGCTATGATAAGAATAAAATCAGGGGAGACACGCCTTCTCCCACACAAGCAACTTTCTGCTAAATATGGAATATAAATGGAATATAAATATACTAAACAATAAGAACATTTGATAGCATATTTCAACACTAGTTATGGTGGCTGGGAAAAAGGCTTAGAACTGTCAACAGCAACAGTGAATAAAGTAAATAAATTCTATTTTTGAATGCTTTATTCTTCAGAATAGCAGGTTTCTATCTGTCAGCCTGTCTATTTTTTAAAGAAAGGTCAAGATTAAATAAAAATGGTCAAGACAAAGAAACCCTCATGAAATTCTTCAAATTTGGCATGTTTTCAGCTATGATTCTTCACCCCTCTCCAGCTTGAGTTTTCACACTCTTAAAGTTGGAATAAGTTTAGCTGCTTAGCTTTAAAGTAACAATATAGTCACTGATTAGCAGGCAAAAATTCAGTACAAATAAATTCAGTATTAACTATTTCATAGAACGGATTAACCGCTTTTAAATAAAAGAAAGGTAGGGGGGTAATTTAAGCAGGTCAACAAGCTGTACTTTGTTTCCTCTCTGTTTACTTTCAACATTTGCACAGTTACTCAGTAACTTTATACTGTTTATCATGGCTGAAACCATGCTGAAGATTAGAGCTGGAGATTAGAGAAGGAAAAATAATTGGGAAGGGGTGAATAAGGTAGGGATACAATGCCCCTGTGGATGGACTATAATCTTTGCTTCAGTTCTGCTTCCCCTATCAAATATTTGAAAAGAAAGGGCAAGGCTGGTATGACACGAGATTTCTGTTGGGCTGGCATACACTCTGTTGCTATGAGCATAGAAGAGTGAGGAAGTACCAAGAAGGCTTTATTAGTGTAACGTGTTAGCATGTTATACTAAAATGAAGATGATAATTACATTGCTGTCCATGCCGACTATTCTCTTGATTTTGGGTATGTCAAATCTCAACCATCTCCTCTAAACCATAGTCTAGGTAGCTAAACTTCTTGCTTTTTGTGGTTTAAGTAGTAATGATAAATACCTGTTTCCACATCATATCTCTTTGGGTAATCTGTCCTCCAAAGTATTGATCTGGACTACTCTGTCAGCTTTGAAATACTGGGAACAGGTTGTTGTCACTGTAACCGTTCCATGCTTTCTCCAGACATTCAACAGGAATACGCAGAAAGTGTTATGTTCATAATATTGTTGTCATAGCCCCTGCAGTCTTCTGCTCCACATAAAGAAAAATAAATTTTATCCATCTGTTCATGTAGTCTTGAGCTTTTGCCAAGAGAGGTAACTATAGTTATAGGTTGCAATATTAAACGTGTGTGTGTGTGTGTGTTTGCGTTGCAAAGGAGAAAGTAATGGACCCAGAGGTTGGGAAGCAGGTAAAGCAAGAGGCTGCTTATATAACCAGGAAAATGTAATATGGAAAAAGATTATGAACCTGACTAGAAAATTTAAGTTGAGGTTTTGCTAGAAGGGCTGCAGGGGGAATCTATTTGAGAGACTTCTGACTTTAGGGGAAATTAGACGAGAGGTCCCACTAGGGGAGAAAAGGCATCCAGCAAAGCTCTGAGAGAACATCAATATCATAAACTGTAAAACAGAACTTTTGTGATTTGTGCTTCTTCTCTCCCTGGGATGCACACTTGCCCAGCATGAGAAATGGCTCAGAGGAAGCTCTGTCTCTCCAAAGTGCATAGAATGGAAAATGATGTGTTCTAAGCTTGCATTCATTGCATATAAAATGGAAACATACAGTATTTCTATTACTAATTTTATTAATGTGTTCCAATTGCATTAAAATTAAGATTTTATTTGAGGAGAGAGAGAATTGGTGGCAATAAAAATAATTAGGAAATTTTATCTCTCTTCAAAAAGAGCAATTAATTTCAGATGGAATAAAAGTGGCTAATAAACATTTCCGGGAGGTAGATTAAAATTTGCTTGTGATTCCATAGAAGGAAGGATTTATAAGAGTGAAATTCATATGGTAGGAAATGAAAAGAAATGGATGTTATAGATGTGTTTGTTTAATTAATTAAATAATTACATTTCTATGCCGCCCAACTCCCTAGGGACTCAGGGCAGCTCACAATAAAAACAAGTATAAATCAATATAAAAGACATTTCAATTTAAAATAGTCATCCATCCATTCATGGATTCATGTTAAGATTTTATCAAGACTACATTTTAAAATGAAGATGTTTGTATTAGATTTTTAGTGTCCTGAGCCTAAATTGAGCCTAAGAATTATTTTCCCCTTTTCTCTTAACTCCACATTCCCTCAAAATAGGGAGGGTGGAGTAGAGGCTTACTTGGTTGTCTCCTTTCTTTTCACAAACCATTACATATGCCCAATTGATATTTATTTAAATTTCCAGTAATGGCAAAGAAAGAAATTAACATTAAAAGAGTCAATAAATAGAATTAACATAAAACTAAAACAAACAAACAAAAAAAGAAATTTCCTGTTTTTAAGCCAGTATTTGGAAACTTTATGACCTTTAACCTATACCTGGTTAGCCCTCAAATATTGTGAGGGATTAGAATCTTCGTGATTGCTTGCTATGATGCAAAAGATTGACTCTCTAGTAATACAAAGAAGTCCAGCAGTGGCAGCATAATTCCCTCCACTCCTAAAACTGAAATGGCAGCTTTCTGTCAGCAATCATTGTTAAGTGAAATCCCTCCTTCTTATATATTTTTTTTTTCAAATTCTGCTTCCAGGGCACATGGTTTGTAAAGGAGAGCTATTATGCCATTATGCTTGGCTGGCTGAGTTGAAAGCACATTTTGGATTTGCTGCCCTTAATGATTCTACTTTTGGTCTCTGTTCCAGTCTTATTAAATACACTTTTGGAAATTAGAAGTTGGAAGAATACTATTATGTGCAAGTAAAGAATATTATTACTACTATTATTATGTATATGTAAAATGACCCAGGCAATAAACGTCTAGTAAATATTGTACTTATATATGTTAAAGAAAAATATATATCTAGATCTCTAGATTGATCTCTAGATAGATCTCTAGATCTCTAGATCTCTAGATCTCTAGATCTTTAGATCACTAGATCTCTAGATCTCTAGACAGACAGACAGACAGAGATAGAAATAGATAAGAACACTTTTAACTGCTGCTGAAATCTGATAGCATCCCATTAGCACAAGCTTTGCAATCCTAGCAGGCAAAACCTGTTGCAGCTCTGAAATGCTTGAATATTTAAGAAACATGGTAAAAAGTTCTGATGCTTATCTCCTGGGTATTCATTGGCTGTCTGGAGATATGACACAATGTTATACCAATCTGTTCAATATTTTTATAACCTAAACAATATTTATAGGTTGTTTCTTCCCTGGCAAATGCATTCTGGCAGAATGAGCATGCTCCAGGCAGTGGTGGGTTGCTACCGGTACGTAGCAATGAAGGGCTCTGCCCATCCACCCTAGATCCTTCTGCGCATGCACAGAAGCATTGGGCATGCATGAGAATGCATGCACAAAATGGTAGCAATAGGATTTAGAACCGATCACTAGCTCCAGGTCCCTTCTATTAAGTATTGTCATTTTATGGGACCTGGGAAGCTGCCATTTTGTGCTCCCCATCTGCCTTCTCAGGAAAATATGTTTAACATCCTCTGAAATGTTGGTCTCAGACTGGGGTTGTTGTGTTTGTGGGGCTTCTAGTTTGGTGCGATTTGTTATGGTTTGTTTATTTTGGTCTAGGCTGCCTGTAGAGTGGTATGCTTTCAACTGTTTTTATTGTTTGTAACCCACCCCAACAATGAGTAAAAGGCAAAATATTTTTGTATCAAAAATATTTTTAAAAGATACTCATCATCCCTAGATCTTGTCAGTCACCTTGCCTCCCTTCCTATCATCATCTCTGGAGTATAAGTGTTGGCTGTCTCTGTCATCTCTGGATTAGAGAACCTAATTTCCATAGTAAAGCAGGAGCTGCTCAGGTTAAAACAGTGATATGGTTCTGGTTGATGCATATTGGTCAAAATAATCATATTATCCTTTCAAGGGTATCCTTGAACAAGACTTCAATCTCCAAGTGACAAGTTGAAGACAAGCTTGCTCAAAAGTTAAATTATGCTACTGTCCAAAGGGTGTTCTCCAGAGTAAATATTGTGAAGAGGCTTTATCACAACTCCTTCACAAGGTGAGTTGGATGCTAATCTCTCTGTCAACATTTTCCCCTTCCTTTTCTCTTGAGAGGGAGCTTTTACCATGGTAGTTCAAGCTTGTTAGTGAACTACTACTCTTACTTGGGCAACCTGACTGGGTTATTTATAGGTAACCCAAATGGTTGATATGGATGCTGTTGACGTAAGTCCAAAAAACTGATTGGGTTAAAACAAATGAATCTTTATTATTGCTGTTGTTGCTGCTATTGTTGTTGTTACTACAACAACTGTTGTAACCTAGTTCCACTTGAATTTTCTAATCTGCCTCATTGCTACCACTTGCAAAACCTATCCAGGATCATTTCCAAAGCCTGTCCAGTTGCAAGCATGTGTAAAGTCTGAATAGGTTCAAAATGTTGGAATACCACATGAAGGTGGTAGGAAGACAAACAGTTCCTGAATTTATCAAAACCTCATGATCAAAACCCCAACCCAAAAGAAAAGGCGATACTTACTAAAGAACCATAATAATAGCAGCCTAGAAATGCTGAAATCTCTTATTCTGATTTCTATCTTATTCTTTCTGAAAATGTGCACATAAACATAGAAAGAATGAAAGTAATTAACGAAGAGAATTTTACCTCATTGATTCAGAATCTCCTGTGCTGAACAACAAATTTTGTGCTGAATTTTTTTTTTTTGCCCACCAGTTTCAATAACACGGGAACAGTTTGAGAATTCCTCAAAAGTTCTTCTATTATAGTAAAACCAACTGAAGTTTCAAAACATTTTTAAAAAGATGCTCTGTCTTAATTGTGCTATTGCTGTCCTTCAGACAAATTTTAAAACTGTGCTACTGTAGAAACATAGAAACATAGAAGTCTGACGGCAGAAAAAGACCTCATGGTCCATCTAGTCTGCCCTTATACTATTTTCTGTATTTTATCTTAGGATGGATATATGTTTATCCCAGGCATGTTTAAATTCAGTTACTGTGGATTTATCTACCACGTCTGCTGGAAGTTTGTTCCAAGGATCTACTACTCTTTCAGTAAAATAATATTTTCTCATGTTGCTTTTGATCTTTCCCCAAACTAACTTCAGATTGTGTCCCCTTGTTCTTGTGTTCACTTTCCTATTAAAAACACTTCCCTCCTGGACCTTATTTAACCCTTTAATATATTTAAATGTTTCGATCATGTCCCCCCTTTTGCTTCTGTCCTCCAGACTATACAGATTGAGTTCATTAAGTCTTTCCTGATAAATTTTATGCTTAAGACCTACTGTGGTCAAATTGGTTATCTCCAGAGATACTGGAGATCCTTGATTGCAAAAGGCAAACACCTAAACCAGGGCAATTCCCAAACAGTGAATGTTAATGAGATAGAGATGACTTTGGGTTCTTCCAAAAGGCGTAGTCCTGGATGGCTGCTGCTTTCTCATTTATTGACCTGGTTTTTCTGTTTCTCCTTCCCCTGGTAGTGAAGTGGCTGCTACCAGAGGATTTATTTCTTGAGAATCTTCTAGAAACATAGTACTCTTAAAAGAAGAGGCATTGTTTAGAATGAATTAATGCAAAGGAGTTTTCTTTATAAAAATATGTCTTTATTGATTTTTCATATTTTACATATCATAACAATTCTTTAAGCAGATCTAGTCTTTTATATACATTATTATTATATTTATACAATTTATACATTATCTTAAAATATTTTCTAATTCTACATCTTCATCCCACATTTTCTTTTCAACTTTCAACCATCAACCCATTAATACCTTTTTCCCCACGTTTCATAGCAATCTGAGTCTTTTTGTCATTTCAGTTTTCTGGTTAATTTGCACAATCAAATATTTTCTTAATTATCAAGCTTTTGATGGAAGTATTGGGGTTCCTCCAACATTATGCATATGTAATCGTAGCAACTGTTGTAATCTGCAAAATACGTACTTGATATTTTATCATATTGCCTTTTGAATATTCCCAATAAATTTGATTTGCATTTCCAACAAATCAAATTTAAATTAGGATATATTTTCACTAATCTTAGAGGGGCCGAGTGCCAGCAATAAAACATTTTATAATGATTTTTTTTATATGCTACCAATTTGCTGTGCACAACAGCATGTGAAATTGATTGTCAATCAGTGTTGCTTCCTAAGTGGACAGTTTGATTTCACAGAAGTTTGATTTACTTGGAGTTATATTGTGTTCTTTAAGTGTTCCTTTTATATTTTTGAGCAGTATATTTTCTTCCACAGAATCTCCATATATGCATGTACCTTAAAATATGTCAGTAACAAATATAAGTATACATTTTTATCCAGTCAGTCATCATTCAATATCCTATTTTGCACCTATTTATACTATTATTTATCAGTCTGTTTTTCTTCATTTCTTTACACTCCCCTCCCTCTTTCTCCATCCCTTCCCTCTACCTTCTTAATTCTTCTCTCCCACTTTCTACTTCCCTCTACTTCTCTCTTCTCCCTTCACCTTTCTATTTCCTCTTTCTCCCTCTTTACTTTTCCCTGAGTGATTCCTATCCTAATTCAATTTTTTTCTGAAAGACTCCCCACCTACATAAAAGGCAAATGTCTTAATTTTCAACATACTCCATGCCCCCTCTCCCAAAATACAGAAACAACAACTTGTTTCTGGTTACAGGAGAAGAGGGAGAAGTTATGAATGTTGTTAAGTAACTCTCCTTGAGGGGAAAGAATAAATTAAGCAGAAAGCAAACAAGGAGGTGTGTGAAAGGCGAAAGAGAATCTGGACTTTAGATATGACTGGGAGTTCAGGAAGCCGCCTCTTTTCAACCTTGTCTCATTTAAACAGCTTCTTGGATTTTTCAAGAGAAACTCAGAGGAGGATGGAGCTGACATGGACAGGAGCTTTGCTTCTTCTCTGTATACTCTTTATCCTTTTCCCATCTTTCCAATTGTACAAGAGAAAAGGGCAGCTGCCTCCTGGACCTACTCCATGGCCTATTCTGGGGAACCTCTTTCAGCGAGATGTACTACCTCTGTATGCATCCTATAAAAAGGTATGATTGCTTTTAAGTCTATCTATATTATTCCAGTTTTACAGTTTTAGTAGTTGGAGGTGTTGTTATTGTTGCTGGTGTGTGTGAGTGTTTGTTCAGCAGGTAGTTTAGCGTAGAATTGCTTTGTAACAACTTGATAAAATAATAACATTTGGTAAAAGGGATAATAAGCAATAATAATAATAAGAGTTTTAGAAAATTAAATATCTGGCCTCAAATTTGTTTCATTTGAGTTAGTATCAATCTCAATGAAATCAATGATCCCAGTTTGTTGAAATGCAGACACACCTTCTGTCCTAGATAACCAAACACTAAGATCTTATATCAGGGGTGAAATCCAGCAGGTTCTGACAGGTTCTGGAGATCTGGTAGTGAAAACTTTGAGGAGTTTGGAGAACTTGTAGTGGAAATTTGGAGTAGTTCGGAGAATACCATCTCTGACTGGCCCCAGAATTGGGTGGGAATGGAGATTTTGCAATATCTTTCTCCTGGAGTGGTCTGGGAATGGAGATTTCGCAGTATTCCTCCCCTGCCACACACACTAAGCCATGCCCACTAAGCCACACCATGCCCAATAAGCCCCGCCCAAAAACTGGTAGTAAAAAAATTGGATTTTACAACTGCCTTATATGGGTTGCAAAAATCTGGATAATCACTGGATGCCAACAAAAACATACAGAAATTCTTTGCTGCAATCTAGTGATAATCCAGTTTCTTGAAGACCACCAATGAATATACGAGGGTATATAGAAAGTAATGCATCACATTTTTTCTTCAAGAATTATTTATTGAACACAATGAAACTTATACACAAGAAAGAATGATGTTTCTTCTACACTCCCTATTTTTCCATGTAATCTCTATCCCGTTCTATGGGTTTCCTCCAGCGAGAGACAAGGGTGTGTATGCCCTGTCGGTACCACTCCTTGTTATGGTCACAAAGCCATTTCTGCATTGCGCACTGTCTTCTAATGGCCTGACCCTCTGTGCCCAGAGACTAACCGCAGATTCTCCAACTGTACACTGTAAACTGTACACAAACATTTGTGAATGTTCCCAACAGTTTCTTTCTCCACAGTTAGAAATTCAATGATGACACGCTGCTTGTAACATACATCCCTTACAGATGCCATTTTGAAACATTGCTGCAGCTACACTATCTGTCTGAAGAAACACAAAATTTATACATGTACTCCTGACAATTCAAATAATGTATATCTAAAGTTTTGCATGCGTACCATTACTGTAGGCTGAGAAAAAAAAATTGGTTCATTACTTTCTGGCCGATCCTTATAAATATAATAGGGAGTTACAAAATAGTAAAGCATAATACTTACTTAAAGTTGAAAGGTGATGAATTGTAAGACAGTTTATGGTTTTCTTTGAGGTTATTGAAATTTTATCGAAATAGAAAGCTGTAATAGGCAAAGTTTGGTTCCTTGGAAAGTTTAATTCAGCGAACCGGCTGAATTCCATCACTGATCTAATCGAACACAAATTTTCACTTTCTTACATATGGAACTGCCATTTCATTTAAACATAAGTCTGTACTTTTATTCTTCACTCTATAAGATCAGATCATCTTAACTCTAATGGGTTACATTTATCTTAGTCTTGGTCTTCTTCACAAACACACATATGTCTGTATATGAGTATTTCATTTCATTCTTAACTCATGCTCTTGAGCTTTTATTTTTCATACATTCCATGTTGAATCTTCCATGTCCTTGTGGTTGGGCCCATAATTATTGATGCCCAGTACCCTTTATAGTGTTGGCCAATTGTAGATTTCACATAGAACTATATAATAAATTGAAGAGACAATAGATTAGACTATTATACTTACACTACTTGTAAAACCCCTTGATCTTGATAAAAACAGTACTAGGAAGTTCTGGTACTTTTTTCTTGTATATCACAAATGCAACCAAACTTCTGTTTTATCAAGTACAGCACATGCTATTCTATTGAACTAGGATATTTAATTCAGTACTGAACATAAAAGTCAACATGCTGTATTTTTTCACTTTGTTTTAAAGCACTTGTTATGTATTCTTGATAGTACGAGGGTTATCTGGAAAGTAAGGTCAATCAATGATCTATTGACCACTGGCACTGCTCGTTCTCTTCTACTGTCTTCCTGCCCCAAGATAGTAATACCAACTTGCCCTGTGAACATTCCCCATGAGAGCTATGTGCCTGGTAAACTTACTTTCAGATAACTCTCGTATGTGTACATTTATGCTTTGTTTGTTTTCGTTTTTCTTTTTCTGTTATTATTTAAAAACCAACTACAGTTTATAGAAACCCCATATTATTAGCCATATCCCACAACTAGTGGAGATCTACAATATTCTGGAATATAATCATATTTGTGGATGTTAAGAATTTTTGGAACTTTCCTTGAACATTTTGAAGGTTTCTCTGTAATAATTTAAAATGCACTTCAAACATGCTTGGGAATAATTTTACTTCAACATGGGTCATCAGTTAATTAACTAGTTTTTCATTTAATTCTATCTTTAGCTTATTGAACAGTATGGTCCTATCTTTACCATCTGGATTGGATCAAAACCTTTGATTGTGCTCTGTGGACATAGGATGATAAAAGATGCTCTGATAGATCATGCAGAAGAATTTAGTGGACGTATTATTGTGCCCACCATTAAGCGAATATTCCGTAATCATGGTTCGTACTCTTGCACTTCCTTATTTGATCTTCTTTTTCCTTTGAAAGCTAATATGTACATTTTAATTTATACTAAAGGTCTAGAAAGTTTTGCTTCAAAGATGATTTTGCAGAAATTTGGTCACAGGTGTAGGAGAGAAAATAAAACTGTATCACCTGTCCTTTTACTGGTCCATTATGAAATATTTAAGGAGAGGGGGAGGGGAGAGAGAGAGGGAGAGAGAGGGAGGGAGAGAGAGAGAGAGAGTACTTTCATTTTTACATTGGCTCTTTGAAAAGAATTACTTTTTTAGCTGATGCCTGATGCTATCTGTGCTATTGTTGAAAATTAATTTCATATACCTTCAAAAGAAAATAGCTGATGAGTGTCCATACTGCACAAAAATAGTCACATGTTGAAGTGGGTCTATTTTTCTTCTATGTCTGCCCCAAGTCTTCGGAGAAGGGCAGCATACAAATCTAATAAAAATAAATAAATAAACAAACAAACAAGTCCTGAAAATTGTAGGGACAGCAAAGAACAGTCTTTATTTTCAATATACAGGTCATTTTGTCTATATCACAATTGCAGAAACTTGTGTCATGATTTTGATAATAACTTAGAAAATGTACTGTTCTCAGCTACTATATATTTTACATTTGATAATTGTTATTGCAATTGTGTTGTCTTTATCTTAATATTGTCCATAATAACATTTTAAAATAGGTAGCTAAATAAATTGATGTATAAATAAATTAGTGGAAGCTATACTGGCTTATCAGTATTTCAAGCTTGAAAGTAGGGAGAGAAGATTTTGTGATCTATAATTTATTGCAATGTGCTAACCTATCACAGCTATTGGAGAGACAAAGACCTGAAGGGAGAAAGCGCTTGTAACCATTCTTTATATTGAAACATGCTACTTCTCAAAAGCTGAAAATTGGCAATAATGCTGTTTTCCTTGTATCTTTGGTTTCAGGTCTGGCCACTGCTGATGAGAGAAACTGGAAGGAAATGAGATATTTCATGCTATCTACCTTGAGAAACTTTGGGATGGGGAAGAAACAAATGTCTGAAAGAGTGCAGGAGGAAGCCCTTTGTCTTATAGAGGAAGTGGGCAGCATGCAAGGTCTTCCAAAGAATCAGTTGTCGTGCAAAAGAATACCATATTTTTTGGAGCATAAGATGCACCATATATAAGACACATCATAGTTTTGGGGAAGAAAAACAAGGAACAAAGGCCTCTGCCTCCCAGGAATTTGCCAATCAACAAACACCAAACAGCACAGATGATATGCACTGTTTGCTGTGTATTTCTGTGCATGTGTGCCTGACCCATAGAAATAGCAAAGAATTGGAGAAATGTATATCATGGCAGTATATTAATGCCAGAAATTGTTCTTAAATGTATTCCCACTAACTCCTTTCAGTTATTTAAATAGATCTACTTCAAACATGACTAAGTCAGGATTTAACTCAGCTGCTTTATCTTACAGGACACTGTTATATTTTAGACTATACTTGTACATAGCTGTTTAAATTGGCTTTCTGGAAGTATATATTATTCTTTGCTATTTAAAAAGAAGATACAATAGCACTGGGCCTCTTCAGATCAAGCATTTATTTTAAAAAGCTTCTTCATTTTGTTAAGTCGTCTAGAATAATAATAAAGTAGTCTTTAAAAACTAAGTTTAATAATTTGAACATTATAGTTATTGACTTATCTGCTTGCATCCAGATTCAGCAACTGATTAGTACAAGAAAATAAAATTCTGTCTCTGCCTCTCCCTCCCAATTTGTCTCAGGAATCTGATGATAAATTATTTGGCTTAACAGGCTCTGTGCTGTTTGTTGCAAGGAGGTAAATTGATGGGAGGCAGAGGCCAAAGGGGTATGTATAAGGCACCACCAAATTTTCACCCTCTTTTGGGGGGTAAATAGGTATGTCTTATACTCCAAAAATATGGTAGTTTCATTTTAAAAAAGAATCTGAGAGGGGTTTTGTATTGTGCAAGGTTACAGGAAAATTAGATTCTCAGTTGAAACTCAAATAGTAATAGCACTTAGACTTACTCTATATAACATTTCACAGTACTTCATAGCTCTCTCTAAGTGTTTTACAATGTCAGCATATTGCCCCAACAATCTGAGTCCTCATTTTATTGACCTCAGAAGGGTGGAAGGTTGACTCAACCTTGAGCTGGGTAGACTCGAACTGCTGAACTGCTGGCAGTGGGCAGTCAGCAGAAGTAACCTGAAATACTGCATTCTAACCACTACACCACCACGCTTCTACATTTAAGTGCACAAAAAGAAGTAAAAGAAAGATAGGCAGCAACAAGCTCCTACTCTGTTGCTTTCACAGTGGTATTCAGGAGCACAGACAAAAATACACATGGGAAATACATATATAAAACCTTCAAGCTGTTTTCCATACTTTTCTATGTATTGTCAGCTTTTAGTTTCATAATATTACAACTATACCGAAAAATAGTGAAGTTTTAGTTGGCTGCGGCAACTGAGAGGTCAGAAATACTAGGAAACATTTAATAGGGTAATTACAGATTTTTAGCCAGGTGTTAATATCATGCTAAATTACTCATTAGGTAAATTCAGCAGACAGCAAAACACTTTATGGCTAAATGAGATAGGTAAGGAAAACATGGATAAGAATATGTTGCATGGGGGGCAATGTGAGATGGAGATTGCTAGGCAACATAGACTTTAAAAAATACCACAAATAAAATTCATTTAGGGAGTTCTATTACCTTTGAAAACTATCTTCAGTGAACTGTAAATAAAAAAATGCTCCACTCCCACCATCAGCTATAATCCGCATTGACTTTCTGCCTACAAGTATCCCAGGTTTCCCCATTGACCTGTGAGAAAGTATCAGAAAAAGTTGTAAATGAGGATCGTGTGACCACAGCAGTAGCAGCTGAGAGGCAGGAGCAAAGTGAAAGTGCAAGAACTTTCCTAAATTTTATTGCCACACGAATAATTGGTCCTGGCCTTCTAGGTTAGCCCATTTAAGGTATCTCGATTGAAAGTTTTTCGCCTGTGATACACTGTTTCCTCCAGTTGAAGTTACAGACAAAATAGTTTTAGGATTATATAGATTTTCATATATTTTAACATATATGTAATGGATTCCAAAGCATTTACCTATCTGGACTGCATCATTCTAGAACTATCATTGAGGATTTAAATGATGTCATTTTTTTAAAAAAATCTAGGTTTGCAATGAGATTTGTGAAAATAAAGCTCCACATTTTTTGATCCCACTCATAAATATTTATGACCTTTCTTGCAGGGCAGCCTTTTGAACCGAAAAGAAAATGTACAAGTGCTGTTTCTAACGTAATCTGTGCAGTCGTCTTCGGCAATCGATTTGATTACAAAGATCAAACCTTCATGGAGAACCAAAAGACGGTGGAATCTATTTTAAAACTCTGCGGTGATTTCACAGGAATGGTATGTTACTCATCTACTTTACACATCCTATTTTGAAGCCTCATTTTTACTAACAGGGATGCAAATGCTTAAGTCAAAAATGTGAAAACTAGAGGTGATGAACAGCAGATCTGAAAAAGCTAATGCTAGACATCCAGAGAGATGGAGGTACCCAAATACCAATTGTTCCCAGTTTCCCTCTCGTAGCTGGACTCATTTCCTATGGACCATTTTCTTCCCTGATCATTAGAGCCATAACTCCTTTGGGCTCTAGACTGCTTTTTTCTAGTATTTACTCATTTTGTAACCTGCCAGTCCAAACATAACATTTTACTGGAGTGATTGATGCCTCCTAATGTTTCACTGCTATTCTCTCCATGCTACCTTTGTGATATATAGCAGCATTCCATAAAACAAAAAATAATATATATTATACATTTTTAAAAATTGCATGGCTCATACGTACCAAATAATGTTGGCAACAGTAATTATTTTATTAAATTATTGACCTCCCCCCCCAATTTCCTTCTAGCTGTTATCTTTGTGCTAATAATCACACTCTCTCTTCTCAATTTCAAAGTTTATGAGCAATTATGAGTGTTGGTTATGACCTTTAAAGCCCTGCATGGCATTGGACCAGAGTACCTCCGGAGTTGCCTGCTACCGCACGAATCCCAATGACCAATAAGGTCCCACAGAGTTGGCCTTCTCCGGGTCCCAACGACCAAACAATGTTGTTTGGCGGGCTCCAGGGGAAGAGCCTTCTCTGTGGCAGCCCTGGCCCTCTGGAATCAACTCCCCCCGGAGATTAGAACTGCCTCCACACACCTTGTCTTTCGTAAATTACTCAAGACCCATCTATACCGCCAGGTACGGGGGGAGTTGAGACACCTTTCCCCTAGGCTTTTTTATATTTATGTTTGGGTATGTATATGTTTTTTGCTTTTTAAAAATATGATAGGGTTTTATGTGCTTTTTAATATTAGATTTGTTTTCGCTGGAATATTGTTTTTATTATTGTTGTGAGCCGCCCCGAGTCTTCAGAGAGGGGTGGCATACAAATCTAATAAATTGAATTGAATTACACTATTATTCATTAATGTAAGAGATTATGGATAGGGTAGGAAAATATTGGGTAAATCAATTTATGAGCAGTTACACTATTTTCCATTAATGTGAGAGATTATTTGTAGGGTAGAAAAATAGTGGGTGAATCAATTAACCGATTATCTCACAAATATAACTCAGGCCAAGTGAGGAGAGATATAGGGGAAACCTTTTTAATGAAATTTTGCTTTAATTAACTTATTGTAAATATAAATTCCTACTAAGGTTTCCCAGATTGTCTATTTATTTGAGACTACCATTAGATAGTTTGTGAAATCCAGTTTTTGCCTTCTAGACCTTGCCACCTTTGTGAGCCTTGACAATTAGTAATTTCACTGTAAAAATTAATCTCTGAATGTTTGGAGCATTAAGATACCACCATAATGTTCTAACAATATATGCTATTCAACCTGAACTTTGCTACAGGTGTACAATAGTTTTCCAAAAATAATGGAATATTTTCCTGGGCAACACACAAAGACTTTTGCTGATATTGAAAAACTCTGTGGTTTTATTCATAAAGAAGTGATACTTCACCAGAAAACACTGGATATTCTGGAGCCCCGTGACTTTATTGACTGTTTCCTTATCAATTTAGAGAAGGTATGTACAATAGGCATCAGTGTGTCTGTATGTCTTTGTGTGTGTGTGTGTGTGTGTGTGTGTGTGTATGTATATATGTATATGTGTGTATGTCGGTGTAACACATGTTTGCTGAATTTGAAAATGAAGGGAGATTTATTTCGCCTTGTTGTGGCCTCATCAGCTAGCCATACCCTTCCAGGGATTTGAATATGTGTGCGTGTGCGCGCATGTGTGTGTACATATATACAAGACAGAGGCCCAGGTTCATGTATGCTGATTAGTTGATGTTTACGGATTAGGGGTGATATCCTGAGCAGTTGGAGCATGCAGACAAGTCAGCTGTAGACTATCCTATATCTCCTATATCTCTTCTTCTATTCTTTCATTGATATATTCTATTCCTATATATATATATGTATGTGTGTATATATATATATATATATATATATATATATATATATATATATATATATATATGTTAAATGTTTATAGCTGGAATTTTAAAATTAAGGGAGACCAGGATAGATCTATTTCGGCCTTATTAGGCCTCATCAGCTGGCCACACCCACTCTTTTACTGGGATTCGATCTGGGAAGCTTCTGCATTGTAAAGCAGAGAGCTAGCAATTAGACCCATCCGATCTGAATCCTCTCAGCTCTGTACCAGGGAGGGGTATATGTTTTTTCTTATGTCGGATCACCCTGGTATATTTTTAAGGAACGTCACAGCTCCTTTTTTTTTTTTTTGCCTATAGGCCCAACCTAGGGCCACTGCAAGGCAGTAATATATTTATAGCCGACAAACTATATTTTGTATGTGTTAAATGTTTATAGCTGGAATTTTAAAATTAATTTTAAAATTAAGGGAGACCAGGATAGATCTATTTCGGTATATTAAAAATATACCAGGGTGATCCGACATAAGAAAAAACATATACCCCTCCCTGGTACAGAGCTGAGAGGATTCAGATCGGATGGGTCTAATTGCTAGCTCTCTGCTTTACAATGCAGAAGCTTCCCAGATCGAATCCCAGTAAAAGAGTGGGTGTGGCCAGCTGATGAGGCCTAATAAGGCCGAAATAGATCTATCCTGGTCTCCCTTAATTTTAAAATTCCAGCTATAAACATTTAACACATACAAAATATAGTTTGTCGGCTATAAATATATTACTGCCTTGCAGTGGCCCTAGGTTGGGCCTATAGGCAAAAAAAAAAGGAGCTGTGACGTTCCTTAAAAATATACCAGGGTGATCCGACATAAGAAAAAACATATATATATATATATATACGTGTACGTGTGTGTGTGTGTGTGTGTGTATATATATATATATATATATATATATATATATATATATATATATATTCTATATATTCTATTCCTATATATTCTATTCCTATATATTCTTTTCTATTATTTCTTAGATATATTTTACTATGAGTATCTTCTCTATAACCTTCATCATGTATTTTACTATGTGTATATTGATATATACTCACTAAAACCCTCATTGTGTATTGGACAAAATAAATAAATAAATAAATAAAAATAAATAAAATACATACATACATACATACATACATACATACATACATCAATTGCATCAATTACTCAAGGTGTTACCCCAGCAACTAACCAGGAAGTTCAACACAGCTTGCAGGTGTGCATACCTCACTCCACATCCACCCACCAGTATTTATAGAGGGAAGGCAACTCAGATCACACTTTGTTCACTGTAGCACAAAGCCAAAAGCATCAGCCTGAAGATGAAGAGTGGGACCTTGTTGAAACATCTCTAGGAATCTCTGAAACTTACATGGGAAGAAACCTGAATATGCCAAGACCTTCATATGCATACGATACATACATATATTAACAACAGAGTTGGAAGGGATCTTGGAGGTCTTCTAGTCCAACCCCCTGTTGAGGCAGGAAACACTACATTACTTCAGACAAATGGTTATCCAACATCTTCTTAAAAACTTCCAGTGTTGGAGCCTTCTCTTGTGGAGGCAAGCTGTTCCACTGATTAATTGTTCTAACTGTCAGAAAAGTTCTCCTTAGTTCTAAGTTGCTTCTCTCCTTGTTCAGCTTCCACCCATTGCTTCTTGTTCTACCCTCAGATGCTTTGGAGAATAGGTTGACTCCTTCTTGTTTGTGGCAACTCCTAAGATATTGGAACCCTGCTATCATGTCTCCCCTGGTCCTTCTCCACATCAAACTAGCCATGCCCAGTTCCTGCAACTGTTCTTCATAAGTTTTAGCCTCTAGTCCCCTAATCACCTTTGTCTCTCTAGAGTCTCAACATCCTTTTTGCATTGTGGCAATCAAAACTGAATGCAGTATTCCAAGTGTGGCCTCACCAAGGCCTTATAAAGTGGTATTTACACTTCATGAGATCTTGATTCTATCCCTCTGTTAATGCAGCCTAGACTGTGTTGGCTTTTTTTGCAGCTGCTGCACACTGCTGGCTCATATTTAAATGGTTGTCCTCTGGGACTCCAAGATCCCTCTCACAGTCACTACTGTTGAGCAAAGAGGCAGTAGAGATCACGATCTCCGGAATATTTAACATTTATTTAAAACTATTAAAAACTACTAAGTATTTGTCAGTCCTCTAATGATTTTGTCAGAGTGTAAAATCCCCATTGAAGAGATGCTTGCTTTTATGTAATGCCACTCAATTTAGTCATTGCAGGCGTAACAGGCCCACTCTGTTTCCTCCCTCCTGTAATTAACTTTGTTGTTTCTACTTTAGCCATGCTGGCAGATGATAATGGGATTGCTGTTGCCTCTTTCCCCCTTGTGTATTGCCTCTTTCGCTCCCTGGTGGTGGTGGTGGTAATGCAGGGCTATTGGACATTGCTTTGAAGGTACTTGTCCCTGCTCTCTTCCACTCATTGTTATTCCTCTCCCTCCTGAGGCACAAACGTTGCCTCCTCTAACATCTGTTTTGCCCATGATAGGTCCACGATGTTCTTCACCCACCCCACCCTGTCTCCCTAACTCTGCTGCTCCTTTAGTGTATTCTTTTGCATTTAGTTGGCATTTATCACACCTTCATTGGACCAATCTCTATCCCTAAGGGGGAGAATTTGCCCCTAATCTCCATTCAGTCCTAATGATCCGTCCTCCTTGAGAACTTGCTGGTGTTTTAATGTCTGGTATGCTGGTGATATATCAATATATTTATTAAGTGATATATTTATTAAGTATATTTATTTTTCGAACAACAGGCTTCTTTCAAGAAGTAGCCTCCTTTTTTTCTTTTTTCTTTAAATATACATTTTATTATTTTAAAAAGCTACATACCAGAGGTGGGCAGCATGCAGGACAGGGTAGAACACAGTTTCACTGGCGGAAATGAAGATTCATGCACAGCTCCAGCTGATCGGTGGCTGTCACTTCCTGGATTACTGGTCTCCTCTCAGCTCTCCTTTTTTTCTCTGCTGCTGTTGCTGTTGCTGCATCTACACTTTTTGCTTTTTTCCTCTTTCCTCCTTCCTGGTCTCGGATGAGACTCCCTCTCTCCTGCTTGGCTCCCCTCCAACCTCACTTGGCCACCTCCTGCCTGAGGTGCAAGCAGAAGGCATGGGTAGAAGCAGCGCTGGCAGCATTTATGCTTCTGGTAGCACCCATTCGCCTAGCTACCCAGCTTGTGGTGGGGTGTGTGTGTGACCCAGGAAGGAGAGCGTGGGAAACATGAAGCAAATAGTAACCCCAGTGAGTGACACTGGTAAGGTTGTAAGTCGAGGACTTAACAGTTCTTTTGAACAATGATGATCATTCAAGCCACTTGCACCTGGTCACATGGCCAGCAAGCCACTCCTACCCAGTCACATGACCATTAAGCCACACCCACAAAATAAGCCATATCCACAGTGTGGCAGTAAAAAAACTGCTACATACATAATATATTTACAAAAATAACTTACAATATATATAATCATACTAATGGTAGTAATAAGAGGCAAGCAAGTCAACAAAAAAGACAAAAAAAGCAGACAAAAACAAAGACAAAAACAAAAAACAGAAACAACACCATTTAAAAAGAGAGAAATATCTTATTTCTCTCTTAACGGTCCAATCTTAATTGTTTTTTATCAAAACTTATGCAGTTATTCATATTGTTTAACAGATTTACATTCCATAATTGGTCTTATATAGTTCTTTTATAATTCCTCTTCAATTTATTATTACTAAATACTTTGTGCTATAATTAGTTCATTACACTCTTGTCTGTTAGAATGTTCTTCTATACTAAGTCACTCTTTTCTCACTCATTATTATCTATATATACTTTATCATCTTTGGAGTTCCCTAAGTTTAGCATTTCTATACACTGGGTGGGTGTGGACTGCTGGCTCAGCTGCTGCAAGTGGGTTGATTGGCTGTATTGAAATAAACCTGAGCAAACACTGAGGGAGGCAGTAATGCACCTGAAAGAAGATCTACCTAAGGAGGAGACTTTCTCAATAATTTACCTCATTAATTGCAGCAATTGTGCAAGGTACTATATAGGAGAAATGGCAAAATGACTGAAAACTAGGGTTTATGAACACAAACTAGTGGTCTGACACCAGGAACAGTGCTCCCAGATTTGAATGCACATAGAGGAGCATGCTTATGAGTTTAACTTCCAGGAGACTGAGGTCATGCCTCACGATGAAACAAAAGGATGCTGCTTCCTTTGTAAGCTGTGGAGATTGTTAGTTTGAAATTCCAGCTCCATACTCTTTCCCAATCATCTAATTTGATCGTGTGTCCTATATTTGGGGCCCAAGTAACCATGACAAATATTCAACACTTCAAGTTGAATTATTTATTCTTCCCTTCCCCACACCCATTTTTCCCTCTTCAGGAGAAGAATTCATCCAAGACTATCTACACTCTGGAAAAGCTTGTGCGTTTTGTGCTTGAAATGTTTTTTGCTGGGACAGTAAGCACAAGCAATGTTTTGGTTGCCAGCCTATTTGCAGTGGCCAAATTGCCACACATCCAAGGTACAGAAATGAACATAAAAATAGAATGGTTTCAAGTTTGCTTTGGCATCCCATTATCAATCCGCAAAATATTGCTGAGTAAAATTCCACACATTATAATTCCTTTTATGCAAATTGCTTGAAACCATTATGGAAATAATTTGTCATTGTCTTTTTTTCTGACTGTTTTTATAGTTGTTGTTGTTTTAAATTCAAATCTAATACAAATCTAATAAATAATAATAAATTACCCAGTCTAGCTAACATTCCCCTTCTTTCCATGAATAGAGATACTGCAAAACTGCCAACTCATTAATTTAATACTAACTTTATGGGATTTCAGTATCTGTGTCTGTGTGCCTTACTGACTAGCTAATATATTCTAAGAGCCAATGAATCCTACCCCAAGATCTTCTTTCCATGAATAGAGATACTGCAAAACTGCCAACTCGTTAATTTAATACTAACTTTATGGCATTTCAGTATCTGTGTCTGTGTGCCTTACTGACTAGCTAATATATTCTACGAGCCAATGAATCCTACCCCAAGATCCAGAGAATGAAATTTAATGGACATTTTGAGGAAGCAACTGCTAATGCATAATTCTAGGGAACTTACCATCTTTGGATCATGAGCCACAGTGGTGCAGTGGTTAGAATTAAGTACTGCTAGCTACTTCTGCTGACTGCCACCTACCAAAAATTTGGCTGTTCAAATTGCACCAGCTCCAGGTTGATTCAGCCTTCCATCCTTCCAAAGTTGATAAAATGAGGACCTAGAGTATTGGGGGCAATAAGTAAACTGCTTAGAGAAGACTGTAAAGCACTGTGAAGTGGTATATAAGTCTAGGTACTATAGCTATGAAAAGGGAGAAGAGATTGTATGGTTTAACAATATTCCTCCTCTCCCTCTTATTAATTAGTTTAAATCTGAGATTAGTTGGGGAAAGATCAGAAGCAACGTGAGAAAATATTATTTTACTGAAAGAGTAGTAGATGCTTGGAACAAACTTCTAGCAGACATGGTTGGTAAATTCATAGTAACTGAATTTAAACATGCCTGGGATAAACATATATCCATCCTAAGATAAAATACAGGAAATAATATAAGGGCAGACTAGATGGACCATGAGGTCTTTTTCTGCCATCAATCTTCTATGTTTCTATGTTTCTAATTAATTTAGATTTATTGATTGCATTTTCAGGGGTGAAAACTCTAATATTCAGAAAACCTTTATGGAATGCTTTATATTTACTGGCTCTAGGTATATTTGGAAGGCACATAGTCACATATTCCGTAAATAACAACAACCATATCTTTTTAAATCAAAAGAATTGCAAAGGTCTTGGGGGGTGGGGGAGAGGTAGAGGAGGAGAAGGAGGGTTATTTTCCTGTTTAGAAGTGTCTTGTCTTTATTTGCTTTGAAAACCATGCTTCTGTCTAAGTGGTAACTGACTGCAAGTGCTCAGCATCCAATTGTAAAAGGCTGTCAATCTTGTCTTAATATTTTTTTTCCCTGATAGCTAAAGTGCAACAGGAGATTGCTGAGGTGGTGGGTACAAATCGTATCCCAAGCATGGAAGACCGTTTGAAGATGTCTTTCACAAATGCTGTGATCCATGAGGTTCAACGGTGTTGGAAAGACAGCCTTGAGACCTTTCCACGGGCAACAACCTGTGACCTAAAATTCCATGGTTATAGCATTCCCAAGGTATGGTGCTATAATTATTAGTTGAGATATTCTGGGGAAGATGAAAATAAAGCTGACTATTACGTATCCAGAGATACTTCATATTTGAGGCATTTTGAATATTAACCCAAATACAGTAATACCTCATCTTACGAAAGTAATTGGTTCCCAGGGGAGGTTCGTAAGGCGAAAAGTTCATAAGGTGAAACATTGTTTCCCATAGGAAACAATGAAAAATGAATTAATGCGTGCAATGGGGAAAAAACGCAAAAACCCGCTGCCGCCCGGCTGTTTCAATTGAACCTGGAAGTTCGGCAAAAGTTCGGGTTCGGGTGGCCGCCGAGAAGCCCCGCCGCCCGGCTGTCACTTTTTGAAACAGCCAGGGGGCTTCTCAGCATCTTCCTGAACCCAAACGCCAAACCAGAACCTCCAGGTTCGGCATTCGGGAGGCCGCCGAGAAGCCCCCCGGCTGTTTCAAAAGGTGACAGCCGGGCGGCGGGGCTGTCACCTTTTGAAGAGGCCGCTGAGAAGCCCTGCCTCCCAAACCCGAACTTTTGCCAAACTTCCGGGTTCAGCATTTGGGAGGCCGCCGAGAATCCTGGGTTCAGCATTCTTGGTGGCCTCCCGGAAGTTTGGGTTTGGCGTTCGGGTTCAGGAGGACGCTGGGAAGCCCCCCGGCTGTTTCAAAAAGCGACAGCTGGGCGGCGGGGGGCGGGTTCGTAAAACGGAAAATGTTCATAAGAAGAGGCAAAAAATATCCGAACCCCCGGTTCGTATCTCAGGTTGTTCGTATGCCGAGGGGTTCGTATCATGAGGTACCACTGTACTGTATCTATCATTTGCCTCCATCTTTACAGAGGGCTCCCCACTGACTATTTTATTTAAGTAAGTGAGAACTGAAGACCCTATTCTGGATAAAGTAGTGAAAATTAATGTCATCCATTTCTTCCTTTCCTTTTAGTATCAGGCTGTTGTGCCAGTCCTCCCTTCTGTACATTTTGACCCTCTCGTGTGGGAAACTCCAGAGAAGTTCAATCCAGATCATTTTTTGGATGAAAAGGGCCAGTTCAGGAAAAGAGATGCTTTCATGGCATTCTCAGCAGGTAAATGCCTCTGGAACAGATTATGTTACATATTCACGTGCCTAATTGATCCAAGTTATTTTTTTTATCAGACACAGTTCCAGCAGGTGTACTTCCTAAATAAGTTTTGTTTTCTTCTTTGATAATGCAGGGAAGAGGTCTTGCCCAGGGGAGGCCCTGGCTCGGATGGAACTCTTCTTGTTCTTCAGTGCTCTGCTCCAGAAGTTCACCTTCTATCTGGATGTGGATACTAAAGACATGGATGTAATATCTTTGATTATGGACTTCAGAAATAATAAATCCTTCAGTTTACGAGCCATTAAACGTTGAACACTAATCAAGAGAAGGAAAGAAATTTAGGGTTTTTTTGGGGGGTAGGGAAATCTCAGATGCAATTTTTAAAGAAGAATTTTGGGATATTGAACGATTTTGAGTGAAACTAAACTAATATACTTTTCCTTCTAAATTTTCTTACCTAGTAGAGGCATATTCACTACCATAGACTGTATTATTGTGGCATTCATAAGAATTTATGATAGCATGCTGGTTTTAAGAGGAACTTAAGAGGTTTTAAGAGAAGAGATACTTCAGAGGCTTCATTTAGCTCAAGTGGGAAGAATTGATACAACTAGGAGTAAGTTAACATGAAAACGAGATTACTATGATGTCTGATATTACCAGTGAAAAGCTACCAAAATTTTTACTATCACACTGTGGGCGTGGCTTATACAGGGCGTCCTGCATTTTCTTTCAACATCTTTCAGTGCAAATTGGGTGCTCTGGGATAGAACTCCATTTTCACTACCCCACTGCATTCCCTCCATCCGGGCAGTAGCCCACCCCTGGATATTACGTACAGTTTAGTATTATGGCTATGAGACTGAATCTCCGGCAAGAAGCTTCAGAGGACAAAGGACTCTGGGACTAGCATCCCTTTGCAGCACCTTAAAGCAGCTATGATTTTTTTCTAGAATGAACTGGCCTTCTATCTATAGATGTGAGAAATAGGAGAACAATTGATGCTTTCAATACATTTTCTATGAAAATATACACTTCCACATGAAATAGTCTTTTTCAGTCTTAAATATTCATTCTGTATGATTGTGTATATAACTCAAGGGACTTGAATAGGTCTCCAAGTCCCCACACAAGGTATTAGAGACATTGATGAGTCTACCTATTGGAGTCCACAGTAACTCAAAGTGAGATTCCCCATGTGTGATTTTTTCCTTGTGGCAGAGGTGATATCTTTACCATGCTTTTATATTTCCCCTATTAGTCTGCAAACCTTTATTTTCCTTTTACTGACTGATTTAAGAAGAACATTTCTTCACAATTTTTAATCTATTAGACAAGAAGCCTTTTATCACCTCTATTGTTGCCAGGTATTTTTTTTCATTTCAGCAATTAAAACACATAAAGAAATGACAGATAATTACAAGGATAATTACAATAGCCACACCCATAGCCAAGTCATCTTGTTTCAATCATTGTCATAATTATTGATCAACTGTCTCACTGTCAGAGGTCAGGCTTCTCAATTTAGGCTTATTACAGTTGGAGATTTTTAATTAACCAAACAAATCTTATTTATCCTGTGGCAGTTTAGTTGCTGTTATTAAAATTTGTTGGGAGATTGTTAATTTATATTTTTTCTTAACATATTAATATTTTATGATATCCCTAATTCAATTTGGAATGTTTAAGTAAATGTAATTTTATCACTGATATCTTAATTTAGTTTACTCTTATTTTAAAATGGTATCCTTGTTTTAAAATGGTACCTGTGCAAACCTTTAAAAGATTTGCAGTGGTACCTTTTATTCTATGTATATATTGAGTCTTTCCCCAGTTCTTTATGTATTACTTTGTATTTAAAATTTATGTTTTATTAATTGCTGGTCAATCTATGTAATAAATTTGACTGATTAAATTTGATTTTTGAGCCTTATTTTTGCCTCAGTGAATCAAATTATGCACTTGTGAACAGTCCCTATTGCAATTACTAACTGGAAAAATCAATATCTTTGAAATCCCATCAAGTCTTTGGGATAAGATAAAAATGAATCAAGATTAAAGTGCAGTTCAAGACAGACTCCAATACCCTTTATTAATGATACTTTTTTAATGGCAGGCCAAATCCTTTTGAATATTCTTAGCCAAACTTGAAGTTTGAAGTTGAAGTGAGGTGACCTCACACTGAGAATGGTTTCAACCTACCAGATTTTCAATTTTGGTTTGAAAGGAGATTTCTTATGAATATTCCCCGCTTTGGATCTGAAATCTGGGCACTGACATATAGTGACTTCTGTCTCCACTGTAACAAATTATTTTGTTTTCCAAGAATTAAGAAAGAATACTCACAATTTCCATGCCCAACACTAAATATTTTTCTAGGATTTGTAAAAATATAATTGCTGTACATTAAATTATACTTTGCAAATTCAAATTGGTATCATGGTTTTTTTTAGCACTCTTTAATGTCCCCCCATCTGCAAATTCTGATGAAAAGTATAATAACATATTATAATAACATATTATAACTTCTTTAGTCCATATACCGTGTTTCCCCGATAGTAAGACCCCCCCCGATTGTAAGACATATGGGGGGTTTCAGGGGGGTCGGCTAATATTAGCCATACCCCGAAAGTAAGACATATGTCTTACTTTCGGGGAAACACGGTATTGCGGGGGGGGAGCCCGATGACCCGCCGAGCAGGTGGGAGAGCTCGGCCGCAAGGCACAAAGGATTTCCCTCGAGAGAGAGAGAGTGGGGGATAGTCGTCGTCGGAGCGCTAAAGACCAGGGCAGAGAAAGCGCGAGCTGCATGCGGGAGAAGCGGAGGAGGAATCAGGCAAGCCGAATGGGAGCCTGTTCTGTGTGAGTCCGGTCCGGGTTTTGCTTACAGCCCCGGGCATTAGCAATAGCAGCGGCGGCAGGAGAGGCAGCCCTTTGCAATGTGGTCCGCCTGTCTCGGCACTTGCAGAGCGAGGATGTAGAGGTGGGTTTGCGGAGGAGTTGCTGGCGGGGAATGGAGCGAGGGAGGGCAGGGGAGGGATTCCCATTCGGCTTGCCTGATTCCTCCTCTGCTTCTCCCGCATGCAGCTCTCGCTTTCTCTGCCCTGGTCTTTAGCGCTCCGACGACAACTATCCCCCACTCTCTCTCTCTCTCTCTCAAAGAAAAGCCTTAATTTCGTAGCCATCGGCCTTCCGAGGCTGGAGTTCATCCTTTTGGGGGATTACGATCGCTTAATCCAAACCACCGCCGCTATCCCCCCCCCACGCGATTCCTTGCACCTTCTTCCCAACGTTACATCTGCGGTTCAGCCTCCTTCCCCGTCGAGAGAATTCCGATAGCAATACTAAGTTCTTTCCCTTTAAAAACAAGCATAAGCACGCGACCCAAAGTAGAGATGCAAAACTTTTTCCAATGTAAGACATACCCCGATAGTAAGACATAGGGGGGCTTTTGGGGGTAAAAAGAAAGTAAGACATGGTCTTACTATCGGGGAAACACGGTAGTTCTTAGATATTGCTCCTGTAGCACCCTGAATTTCACTTATTAACAGTAGTTCCACTAAAATCTGAGAATGATTAGGTTTGTTTCTAAGTACTTGGTTAGAACTCTAAAATCTCAGGAAGACTCTCAGATTTTCATCAGTTGCCATTCCTTAGTGCAGAAAATTGTTCCCTTTAAATCCTAGTAATATAAAATTCTTGTTTTTTTAAAAAAACAACTTTTATGTTGACCTATGTCTTAGGTTTTGTAATATTTTAACAATTGATGAAATAGCAAGCAAGCAACAATCAAGTAAGAAGCTTTGTATTAAGTATATAATCCTTTTAGATTTTTTTATTGACAGTCGCTTTTTTACCCTTTTATTTAGTTTTAATATTAAGATTGTATCTTATTAGCCTCTTTTATAAAGTTACAGTCAATTAGGATACTCATTCACTGATTTTAGAGGACACGTGCTTTTTAACCTGTATTTATAACATAATAAGTGTTTCACCAAATACTGATTAGAGACTGTAATAAGATTAACTATTTCTTCATGGTTCCATATGTTTATCTAGACTGCATTGAAAAGTTAGTATATCTCCACCACCCGCAAGACAAACCATTGGA
Source organism: Erythrolamprus reginae (assembly GCF_031021105.1). Taxonomy (NCBI): domain Eukaryota; kingdom Metazoa; phylum Chordata; class Lepidosauria; order Squamata; family Dipsadidae; genus Erythrolamprus; species Erythrolamprus reginae. The sequence continues at coordinate 142,241,074 of NC_091951.1, forward strand.
GAACATGGATGTGAGTTTTCCTCCCTCCCTTCATAAACTGATATGATTGCAAGGGGCTCCAATATCCTGCTTGTGCTGGAGTCTAACTTCAGTCCCCAAGAGATAGCTGTTCAATCTTTGTTTGAACATATCTAGACAGGGTGTGTAGCTGTTGTGATTCCGTCTGAGGCCCCTCAGAGAACGGCTGATCCTCTGCCGGCTTCCTGCTCAGAGGGGGAGGATGAGGAACAGGAGGTTCAGGCAGACGGGGAGGAGGAATCTCAGGCTGAGGGAGAGGCAGGACAGCCAGAGTCCCCCGAGAGGGAGCTCTCCCCAGCAAGCAGCCTGGATTCCTTAGATGAAAATGCACAAGCAATAATCGATCTCCGGCAGAGAAGAGCAACACAACGAAGGGGACAATTAGCCAGGTACTTTCAGCACTAAAGAGGCAACATCTGGGTTTGGGTGTGGTGCTCTCTGGAAAGGCTGAAAAGGCAGACCCACCCTTCCTGGCTTGTGGAGTATTATCTTTGGGAGTCCTGGGACCTGGCTGTGATCTTTGGCGTCTTGGAATTCTGGTTTGTGACTTTGAATACTGAAACCTTGGGGGGGAAAGGTGTGGGTCTTATTCTGTACAGTGGTGGGTGTGCCAGCAAGAAGTCTGCTGTATTGTCTGGCCATCAGGACTCTGCTGTGAAGTCTCATAGCCTGCCTGTTGGGAAGAACAGGTTTTTCTCTGTGTTTATTTTTCAAACTATAAAGTGCTTTTGCTTTTACCAGCGTGTCTGGCTGCTTTTTCCAGTTGGTGTTGAAGTCTGGGGGCACCCAGACAGAACAGTAGCAGATGGGGGTTGCCGGCGTGCACACACGTCCCAGTAGGATTTTGCTTCTGCACAAAATATCATGAGAGAACATGTGCATGATTATTATTTTTTCCCACACATGCGCAGAAGCAAAAATTGTCAAAATCTGGTGCATGCACACTTCTACTCAGGAGATTTTGCTTCCTGCGCATTGGATGTGCACACATGCATGCCGCCAACATGGATCTGCATGCCAGCTCCATTTTCTCAACCCGTGAGCAGTGTGGTGCTTACCAGGTAGCAACCAGATACTGGTGTGCATACCCCAAGCATTGGAAAAAGGACTTGAACCCTATTGCTAATGTTGCTCTAATAACCCAATAGCCATGAATAAATGGATGCCTTAAACAAGTAGCAGCTTCTTTCAGGTTCTCCTGAAAGCCTGAATAAAGAGTGAATTATTTAATGAATAGATCACTTTGTCTAAATCAGAATAGACAGAGTTTGAAGGGACCTTGGAGGTCTTCTAGTCCAATCCCCGGGCTCAAACATGAGAACCTATACTGTTCCAGACAAGTGACTGTCCAGTCTCTTCTTAAAAGCCTCCAGTGATGAAGCATCTACAATTCCTGAAGGCAGGCCATCCCACTAGTTAATTGTTCTCATTTCCCCTTAGTTGTAGGTTTGCTTCTCTCTTAATTAGTTTCCATCCATTATTTCTTGCCTTGCCTTTTGGTGCTTTGGAAAATAGCTTGACCGTCTCTTCTTCGTGGCAGGCTCTTAAATATTAGAAGACTGTTATCCTGTCACCGCTAGTCCCTCTTTTCATTAGACACTAGGGCTCCTTTGCATGCACAGCTGAGACTTTGTTACTGACTTCTGGCCTTTTTGATCAGTTTTGAAACACTGCAGAGCATTCTACAGAAGTTAAATATGCTGGGAGGGTTCTTTGCTGGGGAAAGAAACATGGATTTGGATAAAATGTCACCCATTAACTATTACTATGCTTTTCTTGGAACTTCTTTGTTCATTATGGATCAATATTGAGGTTGTATTCTGATGGGTAATTCTTAGTAGAAAAAATTGTAGCCTTCCATTGAATAAGATGCAGCAAAGTGAGAACACGTGGCCATATTTCATGTTGAGAACTGCAGAAATGTATAAAACTTGTCCTCAAACCATGTTAGATTTGACCCCAGGTCCTATTTTGTACAGTGCATTTAGCAATGAACATTAGGCAAGACAGGACCTTGCTCCCTAAACAAACAACCCAATACTCATTTACAGATAATATGAATACCATAGGATTGACACTTTATTGTACATCATGTTGTATTTTGGAAGACAATTATATAGGTAATCCTCAACATATGACCACAATTGAACCCAAAATTTCTGTGATTTCTGTGGTTAAGTGAGTTCTGCCCCATTTTACAACCTTTCTTCCCACAGTTGTTAAATGAATCACTGCAGTTGATAAGTTAATAACTCAGTTGTTAAGCTTCCCCACTGACATTGCTTGTCAGAAGGTCACAGAATGCGATCACATGAACCAGTTGCCAAACATCTGAATTTTGATCACATTATCATAGGGATGCCGCAAAGGTCATAACTGAAAAAACTGTTACAAGTCACCTTTTTCAGTGTTGTAACTTTGAATGGTCACTGTATGAACTGTTGTAAGTCAAGGATTTTTTGCTTTGCTATACTTTGGGCCCATGTGTTTACTAATTACTATTTACTGTCAGTTTGAATATGATTGTTTAATTCTGAATACAGCCACATCCTTACTTGTCAGATGGTGTGCATGTCATGTTATTCTATCTTTTTATTGTCATTTTGCACCTTAAAGGATTTCAGGTTTTTAAAAATTATACAGCTTATATGTTATATAACAAGCATATTATAACACATAAAAATATCAGCAGCAATCTCTGTGTGGTGTCAGGGAGGGCATCTGGCCAGTAAAAACTCTGCTCCATCCAGGAGTTTTTATATGTTATATATCAAAGGTGGCAAAAAAATTCTGAAATGTTCTGATTTCTGTTCTGACCTGGCATTAATCTAATAAACTAATTTTCGATATTTCATAAAACTACTGCTTGCAAAATCCAGATGTATGATTTTGAAAATCTGTCTAGTAAACATGAGAAAAATGTGACCTGGACCAGTGATTTTCAAATAGTGGGGTAGCCCCCCCCCCGGGGGGGCAGATCGATGCCGGTGGGGTATGTGATCCCAAGGTACGTGCTTTTTTTGCCCAGGGAGCAGGGTTTTTTGCACCGAACAATAGCACACAGCATAGAGCAAGAGATATCAAGTGTATATAAACATTTAAGAGGCACAATGGAAAAATATTTAGCAGGGATGAAAAGAAAGGAGGAAAAAGACAGAGATAATGAGACAAACATAAGGCTCCTGAAAGCTAAGACAAGGTAATATGATGAAGCGTATATAGCACTTGGCTTCACTGTGACTATGGTGGAAGATGAGGAAAGACTGTTATATTTACTGTGTCTTAAAATGTTGGCAATGGACAGCATGAAGCCAAATTAATTAAGGTGTCACTTAAACACATTACACCCCAATCATGATAAGTTTTTTCAGCAAAAACTTAGAAACATAGAAACATAGAAGACTGACAGCAGAAAAAGACCTCATGGTCCATCAAGTCTGCCCTTATACTATTTCCTGTATTTTATCTTAGGATGGCTATATGTTTATCCCAGGCATGTTTAAATTCAGTTACTGTGGATTTACCAACCATGTCTGTTGGAAATTTGTTCCAAGGATCTACTACTCTTTCAGTAAAATAATATTTTCTCATGTTGCTTTTGATCTTTCCCCCAACTAACTTCAGATTTTGTCCCCTTGTTCTTGTGTTCACTTTCCTATTAAAAACATTTCCCTCCTAAACCTTATTTAACCCTTTGACATATTTAAATGTTTCAATGAATGTAACAAACAATGAATGTGACTGTTGGAGATTCAATTTGGTCTCTTCTTAAGGACCAAATACTTTTACTGATCTATCTATGTAAGTCTTGGCATACAACTCATAACATCCATAAGAGAAAATTCTTCATAAAACAAGCAGAGAGAGATAATTTCTGGTTTGTATACATGGACTATGTTAATCTCTACAGCATAATAAATACGATCCAATACAATGTGTAGAAATCTATTTAAAAAAAATACTACAAAACTAAGAACATTTCTAAAAAAACCCTATTCCTATTAAAAACATTTCCCTCCTGAGCCTTATTTAACCCTTTAACATATTAAAATGTTTCGATCATGTCTTCCCTTTCCCTTCTGTCCTTGCTGAATATTGCAAACAATCATCCCAGCAAAGAGTTGGTGAGGCGCAAACTCCCTATTGTTGCATCAAACGTAGAAAAACAAGAACTTATTTGAACCCAGAGTCCAGGGGTACAGATGTTAGGAAATAATTACCCTGCAATGATAGCAGTAAAAAAAAACCATATTGGTTTTAAAAAAAGGATTAGAGAAAATGTGTTATTTAACTGCGACTGGGACTCCAGTTAGCTTTCTTCTGTCAACTGTGTCTCAATTAAACAGTTTCTGGAAGATTTGAAAAGGAAACTAACTCAGAAGAGGATGGAGCTGACATGGACAGGAGTTCTGCTTCTTCTGTGTATACTCCTCATTCTTTTCTCATCTTTCCAAATGTACAAGAAAAAAGGGCAGCTGCCCCCTGGACCTACTCCATGGCCTATTCTGGGGAATCTCTTTCAGCGAGATGTACTACCTTTGGTTAAACATTATCAAAAGGTAAGGGTAACTATTGTACTTCTTCAAAGTTTCTGATGATTACTTTGAAAGATATCTACACCTTTTTAACTGTATTAGTTTGATGTACTCTATAAACAACCAATTTTATTTGGGGCTCATGTGTATCTTCAATGGGAATTATGGTATAAAGTCACCTTGTAACAATCTGATAAACCCATAATGGAGATTTCAAATTTCATTACAATATATAGTAACCAGAAAAACTTTAGAAAAATAAATCTATGAACCTCCAAATTGTATTATTTGAATTAGCATCAAATTCACTGAAACTTTCTCTTCCTCCTACTCTTTTTGATTCTAGATACAACCTTGAAATGCAGATACAACCTCTGTTCTAATAAACCTCATCTGGGTTGCAAAAATCTATATGTTCATTAGATGCCAACAAAGGCATATAGAAACACAAACTCTTTCCTATAGTACAATATTATGGAAATCCGGTTCCTTGAAGTCCATTTAAGTTAGCAGGGATGGTTTATCTTCATGAATGGTAGCATTTTCTTTCTGTTTCCATCCTTCAAATGGATGAATTATTCTCTTCCATGCAGCTTTTTACTCTGTAATCTTTTTTTTGTAAAAAAATCAAACAGCCAATTAGTATACTTTTACTTCCGTGGCCTTCTGTAATATAATTTCTTTCCCATTGTTTGAACCAATCCTATATATTATTTCCTTATATCCACTTTCTATTCAGCCTGTTGGGAAATTTATCTATTGTATATGTTATTATTTTTCATGAAATACATCAATTTTTCTTTTTGCAATACTTTTACATTCACTCGTAGCTTTTTCATTTCTTTTCTTTTCTTCTGCATCAATTTTGTCATGGCCTGTCCTTATGGATTTCTTTATTTATAGTAATAGCACTTATTATTATTATTATTATTATTATTATTATTATTATTATTATTATTTTTATGCTACCCCTCCCCAAGGACTCGAGGCGGCTTACAACATATAAAAAGCAATAGATAACATCCTGAATCCAATTAATAATTAATAATTTAAAAACCCAAAGACAATAACCACCCTCATACCTATTCAGTCCATTAGCTCGCATAATGTTTGTTGGCCAGGAGGTACAGGACTAATAGCCCCAAGCCTGGCAACATAAATGAGTCTTGAGACTCTTATGGAAGGCAAGGAGGGTGGGGGCAGTACGAATCTCCAGGAGAAGCTGATTCCAGAGGGCTGGGGCCGCCTTATCTTAGACTTATATACTGATTCACGGTGCTTTACAGCCCTTTCTAGTGGTTATTAAGAGCAGCATATTGCCCCCCAACAACCTGGGTCCTCATTTTACCCACCTCTGAAGCACAGCTCCTGAATTATATCTGTGATATAATTCCTTTCCCATTGTTTGAACCAATCCTATATATCTACTTTCCATTCAGCCTGTGATCAATCAATCAATCAATCAATTAATTAATTAATTTGATTTCTAATCCTAAAGGACCCAGGACAGTTCACAACAAAATAAAATTACAATAACAATAGCAATAAAAAGAAGTTAAGGAAAAAAACAACGAGTAATTACTAAAATCCAAATTAAAACTTAAAACAGTTAAATAACATACGTACTTCTCGTTCATACCAATTCATATACATAGACAAGCTAGTGGTTGATTTACAATTGCTGTGTAGACATTATTCTAGAACTCTTCCTAACCCAGGAGAATTTCTCTCTCAATTTAGACAATTTAGAACATCACCGTCTTTAATCTGCAAAGGTTTTGTGCTAATGTTTTAGCCTCGAAGAGTTTTAAGGCAGTGGAGATTAATTGACCTCTGCCTGTATAGAAGAAGTGTTTAATGGCATTTCAGGACCTAAGGGTTGCCATCAAAGGTTTGTTTTTTTTTAAAAAAAATACACTCCCCACTTCTTTATTTAAGCTTGCCTTTAATATCTTTCTTCCTTGCTTTTAACAATACCCCTCCGCCAACCCCCAAACAGCAGATCTTCAAAATGGCTATGGCTAAAGAAAGTCTCTTCAAGGTTAATAAAAAGTAATAGTCCTTAAAAGTGATTAAGAAGTGAAAGTCACAACTTGATCTCCATTTGAAAAATAAATTCAAAAATTGCTGCTTTTCAAACAAAAACTGATTGCAGCCATCTCTCCCTGTCCCCCCAATCGCCGACTCACCAGTGCTCTGAAGCACAGCTTTGACTTTAGTAACTGAGTAGTTGATGCATGGAACTCACTACTAGACTCTGTAGCATTGTCACCTAACCCCAAAAACTTGTTACTGCCTGGACACTGTGGTTTCTTTTCCAAACCTCCAAAGTTTTAATCTTAGACAGTCTACTGTTGACCTCACCCCATTCCTAAGAGGTGTAGCCCATTCCTAAGGGGTGTGCATAAGTGCACCAGCATGCCTATCATTTCTGTACTAATATTCCATTTTATTTGTATCCATTTCATGTACTGTATTTGTATTTATACTTATATCTGTTATCTAATACATTCTTGATGAATTAAACAAACAAACAAACATAAAAAACAAACAAATAAATAGTCATATAAACTAAAGGAATGCTGGTTCCTTCTGTTGGTAAGTTAAAAAAATGAGTTTAGAGAAAAAATGCTTCTTGGAGAACCTCAATGATCTCTCCCTGGGTGTGTTGTCAGTTGGTTATCTTCACCAGAAGTCTCAAGGCCTGTCCTTGACCCAACAAATAATTACTTGGCCAACTTTAAGAAGCTCTCATCAAAACAGTTTTCAGGCTTAGTTTTAGCTTTGGAACATCTAACCCTTTTTGTTAATGGTAAAAATAGAACTTCTGCATTTTATTACTTTTGTGCTAGTAAGATAGAAGTATAACCAAATCACAGTTTTATCTAGTACAGCTCAAGCTATTCTCTGAAAGCTAGATTCTGTAATTCACAGATACCCATGAAGACCTACCTAACATGGTCAGCCATTCATCAACTTGGATTTAACTTAAACATTCAAAGAGCCATTTGGACCTATTTCCCACAGGAAAAAAAAAACACTGGGAGCCACAAAACCAGGACGGGAGTGGCCAACTCAACATCACTCACTTCCATCAAGTCACACAACACCCCCCCCCCCAGCCACATCTACCCAGCCAGTCATTAGGACAGAGAACTGGGAACCACAAAACCCTTTTCTTTCTCTCTCTCTCTCTCCACCCTCTCTCTCCCCCTCTCTATCTCCCTCTCTCCCCCTCTTTGTATCTCTATGTCTCTTTTCTCCTCTCTCTGTATCTCTTTCCCTCTTTCTCCCCTTCTCTGTCTGTATCACTCTCTGTATCTCTCTCCTACTTTCCCCCTCTTCCCCCCCCATATTTATCTTTGTCCTCCTCTCTCTGTCTCTCTGTCCCCCTCTGACAGATAACATTACAAACATTGGTCTTTGTTGGGCATGTAGTTCATATATGAAATGCATCACAAAGCAGATTTGATGTGTGTTTTGCTTATTCAGTAATACTATAATATATTGAAACCGGTGTTTCAATTTGAAAAGTCCACTGCAGTTAATGAAACAAATATCCAAAAAATAAGTTTTAAACCATTGTTTTAAATGGTGTTTAAAATAAATACAGTGATTAAGATATATCTTTCTCTCTTCTCTGAGCAATACTTGCCGTTTGTTTTCTTGCAGATGTTTAATTATCCAACTAGGTAACAGCATCAGTGTGATCTCATTTTAATCAGGCCAGCTGTGATTTGGCCTTGCAAGCTATTTGATCTCAGTCACTGGACTATCAGCAGAGGTGCCTTTGCAAAATTCAATTTGCAAGCCAAATTGTGGGCATTTCATTATGCTCCTTACTGTTAGAGAACACACATGTCTCTTAGCAGACCAATTCTAGACAGGTTGCCTTCACTCTATGAGCCCCCTCCCAGTACAGTGGTACCTCTACTTAAGAACTTAATTCATTCCATGACCAGGTTCTTAAATAGAAAAGTTTGTAAGTAGAAGCAATTTTCCCATAGGAATCAATGCAAACCCATTAGGAAAGAAATAAAAGCTCGGAATTTGGGTGGGAGGAGGAGGACAGTCGCTGCCCAGAGCAAAGGGAGCATTTCTTTTCTCTGGGTGCTGGCAGAGGTTTATAACCTCTCCAAACACCCAGAGAAAGGAAATTTCTTTGCTCTGGACTGCCAAAGCCTCCTTAAACACTACCAAAAGGCTCCTCTGGCAGCCCAGAAAAGCCCGAGATGGCCGGGATTAAAGGAGGAATGGCAGGAAATTGGCCGAGCTTTCATGCCACTCTTAAATTTCCTAGGAAATTTTTTCCAGGCTTGGGTTCTTAAGTAGAAAATAGTTCTTAAGAAGAGGCAAAAAAAATCTTGAACACCCAGTTCTTATCTAGAAAAGTTCTTAAGTAGAGGTGTTCTTAAATAGAGGTACCACTGTATAGATTTAAAATCAAACCTTGCCTTGTTTCTGACAAATGTTGATGGGTTGGGCTCAGATGTAGCATAAAGCTATCAGGGCAAGAGCTAATCAGAGAAACATCAGAATGAAGCAAAATCCTCCACTGTTTCCTGGCAGAAGATCTACTGAGCTCTAGCAAGTGCCGCTTTTGAACAAGCAGAAAATCTTCCAAATGAATCGGAAGATATCTAGCTGCAAATTCACCCAAAGAATCAAAACTACCAGCAATTCCCAAAGTTCCTTCCTTCCTTCCCTCCCTCCCTCCCTCCCTCCCTCCCTCCCTCCTCTCTTCAACTGAAGAAGCTTCTTGACTGAAAGTGAAATATTTCCAAAGAGAAACCCAAGAAAGTCCTGTTGCCTTTTGGAAAAGCACTTTTGGACAACCATAACCTGGATGACTGAAAATCTCCATCCACATTAGAGATTCCCTTTTTGGTGCAGTCTCTTTTCAATGCAGTGTAGCCCCGAAACTAAAACTTTCCTGCGGGCTTATTAAAAGACAAGGTATGGACTCAGGAAATGGGAATAACTTTGATGCAAACTTCATGCATACTCCCCATGCCACAGCCCCTTGCTTTATTTGATCTTTTCTTTCCAAATACTGCCTTTGTCACCAAGCAGACTGAACGCTGAGCATGGATCAAGCCTCCCAGTCTCAAACTAAGCTCGGATTACAATTCCCACCATGCAAAATGATGCGCCTGCTCCTTTTGCTCCTGTGGGCATTACAAGCAGGGGAAAAACTGAAGAAAGTGGCAGACTTAAAACCCATTTTCAACCCAGCTGTTCAAGAATGACATCTCCTTGGGTGTGTGACGATAGGCAGAAAGGCAGCAGGGGGCTCTGGGGAGAAATGTAGGAAGACCAACAAGGCTGGGAATGTGGGATGCATCCACAGAGAGGAAGAGAGTCTCAGCAGCTTGCAGAAGTGGTGAGAAGATTTAGGAGTAAGAGTTAGTCAGTTGCAGGTTGTTGAGAAGAGCCACACTCAAGGGACAAAGAGCCATGTGTGGCTCGTGAGCCGTGGTTTGCCGATCCTGGAACCAGGAGATATATGCCATGTATTTGATCGTAATCTTATTGATGTATTTTGTAGGTATTAAAAGTTATTGAAGCTCTGGCAAATTTAAGAAGTACAGTAATCCCTCATTTTTCACAGGGAATACGTTCCAAGAGCACCCGTGAAAAACAAATTTGCGTGAAGTAGAGGAAAGATTATTTTTTATGTATTTAACAAGTATTTGGACTTTTAAAACCCACCCTTTGCATTAAACAGTCATTCTATAATGTTTCTCAGCTGGAACTACATATGATATCCTACCAGTTTCTTTAATAGAGTACAGTACCGTAGAAGAATTTTATGAATTTTTAATGGATTTAAAATTTTCAATGGATTTAATGGATTTAAGCCCCCTTTGAAAACCTGTGAAATAGTGAATCCACAAAAGATGAACTATGAAGTAGCGAGGGATTACTGTATTTAAAATATACTTTATAATAATTTAACAAAAAATGCTTTGTCACCGAATTAACTGAATTTTCATCTTCTACACTTAGCTTGCTGAGAAATATGGACCTGTATTTACTGTTTGGAATGGATCAAAACCAATGGTTGCTCTTTGTGGGTATGAGGTGGTAAAAGACGCCTTGTTAGATCATTCAGAAGAATTTGGTGGGCGAACTGAAATGCCTGTTAATAGTCGAATATTCAAAAATAAAGGTTGATTCTCTTTCATTTCCCTATTAGTTATTGTTTTTTATTTTATTTTCTGTAAAAATTATCTGAATGCCATTAACAAAATTGATAGTTGTGAAAGATTCATTTGAAATGTCTTGTAAAGATTGAAAAATAAGAAAATATTTTTTCACCCTTTCCTTTTTACTTGTCATTTCTCAAATTTTCTCAGATTGTCACTTCCATATCATGCAAAATAATATCAATAACAACAAACAATAACAATAAATCAGTCCTCTGGGAAGGCATACAAAATCCAAAATACACTTTTGGATTATGTTATATGAATTAATGTTGAATATCAGTTTCATGTATCTTCAAAATAATTTGGATTTTGGAGAAGCAGAATAGAGAAAATATTGATGCCTTTAAGCTTTGATGTTGGAGAAGATTCCAGAAAAAACTCTTGAGAATATCATGGATACCCAAGAAAACAAACCATTAAACAAATTATTCCAAAATTCAAAGCACTAATGACTAGATTCAAATTGTCATATTTCAAAAAGATTGTGCAAAGGCCTAGCTCTCTAGAGAGAGTTGTAATTGTGAGAAATGTGGTAGGAAGGAGAGATGATAGAATTAATTATAATGATGACAAGTATATCAAAGTCCTCAAGAACTAGATTGGAGAGAGGTGATAATGGGCAAAATCTATGTTGTTGCTAATAATTGACAGTGACTTGATGGTACATAATGAAGCAACCAAGTAAGAGAGCAATTGGAAGTGACTTATTTTTGTGAACAAAATCTCTACTGTACAAAAATACCTGAACTGAAGCAACTCCCGTTTTTGTCTTCTTACTGAAAATTGCACCTTAGAATAGAATTATGTCCATGGCTGGTCTAGGGATCTGTCCCTATCCATATGAAACTTATAATACCTTGTGGCATGATTTTCACAACCTCATTCATTCTTCTCTTAATATGATAGCACTCAACAATGAATAGATGAAAACTGTGCAGTTCACCTAATTATTCAAGCATGAAAGCTTGTTGACTTTAAAAATGGGGTGTGGGAAAGGGTAATGTATTTTTTTTTCTACTTCTATAAAATTTGAGAAGTGATGTCACATTGTGATCTGTTTCCTGTGTCTTTGGTTTCAGGCCTGATCACTGCTGATGAGAAGAAATGGAGGGAGTTGCGAAGGTTCACACTTTCCACTTTGCGAGATTTTGGGATGGGGAAGAAAAGAATGTCTGAGAGGGTACAGGAAGAAGCCCTTTGTCTGGTGGAAGAAATGGCTACCATAAAAGGTTACAAATAGCTAATTGACAAGATAACAGAGGGTATTAATGAGCACAAAAAAAAAAAAAATAGGCAGTGAATGTCCGCTCCTTTTATTTTCACAGTATTGTTCAGAAGCAAAGGGAAAAGTAATAGAGCTGTTTCTCCCACTTTTTTATACAGTGGCAGATTTTGGCTTAATAAAATTACAGCCTTGCACAGAAATCTTACTGGACTACAGCAGCAAGAGATCAGAAATAACAGGAAGTTGTTTAATGGGGCAATTATGGCTTTATAAAATAACAACTTTGCCCAAAACTAGTGAAATGTTAGGCTGGATGCAGTAGCACACATCAAGCAAATTCAAAAATCCGCAAAAAAACCCCTCACAGGAAATTCAGAAACCAGCAAAAAAAGTAAGGGAGGTAAGGAATAGGCTCCATGAAGGACAGAGATCTGTAAGGCAACATGGTTTTGAATTAAAGGGCCACAAATAGAATTTATTTAGGAAGTTGAAGCAGTTTTGAAAGCCATCCTTATGACCACCTGGAAAGAGATAAAAAAGAGTTAGGGAAAAAAAGTATATTGGATTTTTTAAAAAAATTGGGGGGTACATTAGAAGGAGAGAAGGATAGAAGCAATGGGTTACTTGGTTAAAACTTGAAAAAGAAGTAAAAACTTTCTTTTAAAAAAATCACTTAAACATAATCCTACCTTAAACACCAGACAAAATCAACAGCCCTCAAAGGCAGATAGGTAATTATTCTCCTTATCCACATTGAGACTATATGCATCTAGAGAAATTCCTTGTGTGCCTGATCACACTTGGCCAATAAGAATGCTATTCTATTCTAATTTAAAGGCAGAAATGAAACCATCGATAATGATTTGTTTTTATTGCATGAGGATGAAGAACTGGAAGGTACTGTGGTACTGTCATAAATAATATTCCTTTAGTGTGAGGGTGTCAAACTTGATTTCATTAAGGCTGCATCAGGTTGTGTTTTATTCTTGGGAGCTTGGGTGGATCTGAGCAGCATGATGTCACTCAAGTTGGGGGATGCCTGTGGTAGCCTGAGTGCTCTCTCAGTGAAAACGGGCTCCTAAGCTCTGTTTTCAACTGGGATGGTCTCCTGCAACCCTCTGCCAGTGGAAGCAGAGCTCGTGTGGGCCACCCACGACTCCTGTGAGTTCCATTTTTGCTGGCAGAGGCACCACGGGTGGGTCCTTTGCTGTTTCCAGAGTGGCCCCACCGGTCAGATCTAAGTACCCCACAGGCTGGATCTAGCCCTCGGGCCTTGAGTTTGACAACCCCGCTTTAATGAATTGTGGCTCTTTGGAATATAATCTTTAATGGAGAAATCTCTGGAGTGAGAAGGGAGAAGAGGGAGACTAGTAAATGATATTATTTAAAGAAATATAGAAAGAAAACAGAAAAAGAGAGTTTAGAAGGAGGAAGAGAGGGTGAGACAGGAGACCTTAGTTAAAATAGGAGACAGAACCTTTGAAGAGATGAAGATGGGAAGGGAGAAGATGGTAAAACCCACATGGGCAGAAAAAGGCAAAGGAAGAAGTGAAAAAACAACTGTTGACTGAAGCAATTGGTAACAAGTTTGAAATGGTTACAGGATTTTAATATTGTGTTTATATTCTATTCTTAGGAAAGAGGGAAAGAATAAAAATTCAAATTTATCTGACCTGAATCACTTTTTGTAGCAATTTTGAAGTGAGATTTGAGGCAGGGAAGATCCACATTCACTGATCCTACTCAATAATGCCTCTTGAATTTTTCTTTTTTTTAAAGGGAAGCCTTTTGACCCAAGAAGAATTTTTGTAAGTGCTGTTGCTAATGTGGTCTGTGCAGTCGTCTTTGGCAATCGATTTGATTACAAAGATAAAACCTTCAAAGAGCACCAGAGGATTATGGAGTCCCATTTGATATACTCTCTCAGTTACTTAGGATTGGTATGTTAATTCACTTGATCCTCTTCTTGTCACGAACCCCCATTTTAAGTAGCATTTAAGTAGTATTTTCACATTCGTATGAAAATGTCCAAGTCAGAAATATAAATATTAGATTTGATGAGCTATTAAGCAGGAGAAGTCAAATCTAGACATCCAAGCATAAATGGATTCTCAGCAAAATCTCTCTTGGTTGGACTTATTTCCTAGGGAACCATTTCCTTTGCCCTTAACTCCTTTGGGCCATGTCAGATTCTGGGCAGATCTCTCTTTTTTATTTATGGAATTGTTATATAGTTCCCCTATCTTTATGCACATAGCCAGTTTCTATCTTCACCTCTTGGAGGACTATGGACATTATCACCATTATCCCTTTGGGAAGAGACAAGGGAGGCTAGGAAAGCATTGGGAGAATCCCTTGAGTCAGTATAACAATATCAGAATAAAAGCTATTCTTTACATATTTGGGACATTAATTCTCCACCATTATGGTCTAATAACCCATTGTATTGAATGTGAACTCTATAACAGGTATACAATACATTTCCAAAAATAGTGGAATTCTTTCCTGGGCCGCACAAAAACATTTTTGCGGAGGTTGACTATATCCTTGATTATATCCGTGATAATGTGGATTTGCACAAAAAGACACTGGATCCCCAGAACCTGCGTGACTATATTGATTGCTTCCTTCTTAAATTGGAAAAGGTAGGTATAGATACCATATCTGCAAAATTGTTTAAATATCTCTATTATGCATCTAAGATGAAATTAGTTCATCTTATATGAAGAGGTATGGAAACATTTGTTCTCTCCCCTTTTTTGTTTACTTTCATTAAATTCATTGCCATTCGTTGGTATATATTACTATTCCTGGCATAACTGTTGGTTAAGTTATCTATTCAATTCTGAAAATTAGGTCAAACAACAGAAATGGACTCTGTTAACTTTAAGACAGCAAAATTCTCCTTCAAAAATTAGTCTGCATAAGCATTTTCTTCCCATGCAGATTAAAATTTTAGAAGGTGTTTCTTTAGAGATCTACAATCACAATATATAATGCAAAGATAATTAAGTAGCATTTTCTAGAATTGTCTTGTAGAAGCAATTTCTACTAGGATCAATCTGTCAGATGTAACAAGTAAACGTCTATGGAACAAATTTAATTCTCTTTTCCAAGCAATACACTTTAGAATTGCTTAGACCAACAATATTAGTCAAAACCGGATTATCAATTCTTCTGATAAATATTTGATGAGTAGACCAGACAGGCAAGGTGTTTCTTCCCCTGCATGAAATAGTGATTCCATAAATACCTTAGAATTGAAAACATTTTCTATATATTCTAATGTTACATTTCCTTTAATTGAAAGAGACTCTATGAAGAGTTTCATGAATTTATTTCAATTCCAAGTAGAATTTTTTGTTCATCTGTTTGTCATTTCATTTTCTTTTTAGGATCAGAACCCAACGGAAGGTATTTACACCCTTGAAGAACTTGTGATTAGTGTGTTTGGACTATTTCTTGGTGGGACAACAACTACAAGCCAGGCTTTGCTTTGCAGCCTTCTAGCAATGTCTAAATTGCCACACATTCAAGGTAAAAAAATACCCACAAATATATAAAGGTTTTGGTACTCTTAGGGATGCCACTAAGAAAGTAATGATGGCAGGCAAAATCTCAGAACCACTGAACCATATCTTTCAAAGATCCTGGAGCACCAGGGAATTGCCAGGGGACTGGAAAAGAGCTGATGTAGTGCCTATCTTCACGAAAGGAAAAAAAAATCCAGGAAACTACAGAGCTATCAGCCTGACTTCAATATATTTATGTGTGTGTGATTTGTTTTGTCGGGTACAAGCTGTTACAGGAAACGAGCCTGTAGACTTGCCCAATGATTAAAATTTTTGGATTAAGATACAAAAATGGTTATTTGATATACTTTTAGTTAAAGTAATTAGGAAACCTGAAGCATATCTATTAGGAATTATAGACCAAAAACTACAACAAGATAAATACTATTTAACAATACATATGCTTACTGCAGCCAGAATGGCAATAGCTCAATGTTGGAAGCAACCAAATGTACCAGAGGACTCACTTACTCTTAAATTTTTTTTGACCATGCAGAGGCAGATGTGCTAACATTAAAATTAAGAAATAAAGAAAACACCGACTATTACAAAATTTGGAATTATTTTTATGAATGGTTTGCAAAAAGAAAAGAAAATTAAAATTATATTATATGTGACAATTTATCACCCAGAAAATGAATTTTTGAACAATATAATTAAATTCATTATATATCTATGTAATATATTTATAAAGTAAATATTATTAGGATATCAAATACTTAATATAAGTTTAACATAAGACGGTAAGAAAATAATAGATTTATAGATAAGATAATAATAACCAAGACAATAAAAGGACTCCGAATATTCAGGACAGAAGATGAAAATATTCTATATAAGTTTGATTGTATGGATATTGATAGTATTGATAATTGTAATAGAGAATGATTTATTTTTCGTCCTCAAAAAGTATAAAATATAAGTATAAGTTTATATAGTGTTTTGTAAATGTTTGATGTTGTTGGTTTTGTGATGTTTGTAATTTTGTATTTTATTGTCTTTTTTGTTTGATATATGTTTTTTTAATAAGAAATTTAATAAAAACTATTTTAAGAAAAGACAAAGTGTCAAAATTGAAAAAATTGAAAAAATTGAAAGTTGTAATGGTCTCTGCTGAGAAATGATTTTGAGGAGGAGCCATTGTTCTGACTAGAACTGTCTTCCCTGGATGTTCTTTGGAACACATATTTCTATTCAAATGACTGCAGATGCTCAGATGACAAAGTCTGTCTTTTTTATTTTATTTTAATAAAATATTTTATTGATTTTTTTAAAAACACACACACAACATATGATATATGACATGTGCTCACTGCTCAGTGATTGTGCCCACCACCAGACAAGCAATCATACCCCACCACCAGTTGGGGGTATTTCTTGTATAAATCATTTAAAACCAAGAGTGAAATATTTCTTTAAATAATATAAAGTGATTCCAACTTTTTCTTATAGCTTAGTCTCAGATCCTACTCGCCATATATTGTCTTACCTTGTCCCATCGCTGCATCAGCTGTTGCAAATCAGTTTCATTAGTCAAATTCATCCTTTTGTCCATAATCTCAAATTGAATGTTGTCCACCATATACCAATTTTGCATTGTCCATTTTTTTGCATCTTTCCACCCCAAGACTATTACCTCCTGAGCGCTTTCTATCGCTGCTTGTTTTATTTCTCTGAATTCTCCCATCTCACTACTTTTAACTAATACTGCCATTTCCTTAATAATCACCCATATTATATTTAATATCCTATTAATATTGTCTTGCACTTTTTGCCAAGAGTTCTGCACTACTGAGCATTCCCAGAACATATGCATAAACACTCCTTTATCCTTTCTATTCAAATGACTGCAGATGCTCAGATGACAAAGTCTGTCAATCTCATCTCAATCTGTTCTATTCATAGCTAAGGTGCAACAGGAAATTGATGAGGAGGTGGGAACAAATCGGACTCCAACCATGGAAGACCGGTTGAAGATGCCTTTCACAAATGCTGTTATTCATGAGGTTCAGAGATATCAGAAAGCGACCCTTGAGACCTTGCCACGGGCAACAACTTGTGACACAAAGTTCCGTGGTTACACCATTCCCAAGGTATGGCAATAAAAATATTTATGATAGTTCTCTAGGGAAGAAAGGAAAAATGACTTAAAACCTTGGTATATGAGGCAGTTTGAATAAAAGAGCAATTTGGAGAAATATGTATTGAAAGAAATATCAATTCCTTCCCACCTCATTCTTCAGCAGATGGCTAGTCACTGCATATTTTTATTTTAGACAAGTGGAAAGCGAAGGCATTTTCTTCTCCATATAAAATAGTATCCCCTAATGACAGTTTCTTCCTCTTCTTCTAGAATATGGCTATTGTGCCAGTCTTCGCCTCTGTGCATTTTGACCCTCTTTATTGGGAGACTCCAGAAAAGTTCAATCCCAATAATTTTTTGGATGAAAATGGCCAGTTCAAGAAAAAAGATGCTTTCATGCCATTCTCAGCAGGTACAAGACTCTGGAAAAGACTGTATTACAAATTAATATGCTTACCTGATCCACATGAGAGACAATTCCAGTATTTCCTAAATAACCTCTGTTTTCTTCATTGCTTTGTAGGGAAGAGGGCCTGTCCAGGGGAGGCCCTGGCTAGAATGGAGCTCTTCCTTTTCTTCACTATTCTTCTCCAGAATTTCACATTCTCTCTAGTTGTGGACACCAAAGATACAGATGTAATGTCTTTGTATACAGACTTTGGAAATAATCAATACCCTCTTATACGGGCGGTTAAACGTTCAGAGGATTCTTGTGGTCAATAATTAGGAGAAAACAGCTACAATAATAAATTATCAAGTAAAGCATGCGGGATGTCTACTATATTTATATTCTATTGTATTATGTTATGTTATACGTTATACGTTATACGTTATACATTATATATTAATCAAACTTGCATCTGGAGAACAATTGGAAGGCAATGCAGCTCATGAAGTGTTGGAGTAATGTGGGTGTACTTAGGAACACCCACAACATCTGGTGCGGCTGCATTCTGGACTAATTGTAGTTTCTGAATGCTTTTAAGGGTAGCCCTATGTAGAGTGCATTGCAATAGTCAAGTCGCAAGGCGATGAGGGCATGAGTGACTGTGAGAAGAGACTCCCGATCCAAATAGGGCCACAACTGGTACACAAGGCGAACCTATGCAAAGTTCTCCAAAGCCACAGCTGAAAGATGTTTTTCCAATCTCAGTGTAGGTCTAGGATAACATCCAGATTGCAGACTCATTCTGAGGGGGTTAATGTTTCCCACCTTCCAGAACCAAGGATGGATAGATGGAACCATCCTTCGGAGTCAATGCCAACAGCCACTCAGTCTTGTCGGGTTTGAGCTTGAGCCTGTTGATTCCCATCCAGACCCTCACAGCCTCCAGGCACCAGCACATGAAGTTCACCACTTCACTGAATTGACATGGGGTGGAGATTAAAAGCTGGGTGTCATCAGCATACTGCTTAAACCTCCCCTGTGTCATTGGATGATCTTACACAGTTGTTTCATGTAGAAATTAAATAGAGGGGGGGAGAATCAATCTCTGAGGCACCCACAAAGTAGGGGCCTAGGGGTCAACTTCTGTCCCCCCACCAACACCAACTGTGACCGAACAATGAGATAGGAGGAGAACCACCACAATACAGTGTTTTCCGACTCCCAATCCATCCAGTTGTCACAGAAGGATACCATAATGAATGATAACGAAAGCCACTGATAGGTCAAGGAGTACCAAGATAGAGGAATACCCTCACCTGAGATCATCTATCAGCATGTCAAAGCAGTTTCAGTGCTTTAGCCAGGCCTGAAACCTGCCTGATAGGGACTAGTTAATCGGATTCATCCAACGACCATAGGTGTTCGAGCACCACTACTTTTCCAACAATCTTACCTATAAAAGGATGGTTGCAGACTGGATGATAGTTTTTTAAATTAGCTGGATCCAGGGAAGGATTCTTGAGGAGGGGCTACACAACCATCTCCTTTAAGAGCTTCAGAAAGGACCCCTCCCTTGAAGAAGCTTTGATCAATGCCTGGATCCAGCCTCATATCATCTCCCTACTGGCTGAGACCAGCCAGGAGGGGTGTGAGTCCAGCAAACAAGTGGGAGAGCTCATTACTCCCAAGGCTGTGTCCACTTCATCAGGTGTCACTGGTTCAAACTGGTTCAAATTCATCCCACACAATAGGACTAGGACTTGCCCCAATCATCTCTATCAATATTGCCCAATCTGAGTCCAGGTCTGTCCGAATCTGAGCAACTTTGTCCACAAGAAACTGAACGAATTCCTCAGCTCTACCCTGTAAGTGCTCATCCACTTCCTCCACATTAAGAAGGGAACAGGTCACCCTAAACAGGGCAGCGGTTTCTTGAAAATCTGAAGACAGTTTATCTCCACAAACACATAACTGATGGAGTCCATAATGTTTCTTCCACCTGTCGAGCCAACCAATGCTCGCTGTAAAATCTGGGTCCCATTCATCAAATTCCTTCAGAAATGTAATGCACTTTGCTGTAAAATAGGTCTTGAAATAGGCACTCCTTTGTCTCTGAACTGCAGAAACCAGATATACAAATCTTCACTGACCTTTTCATAGCCACACTTTCATGGTTTTCCTCTCTTTCACTGCACCATAAGTAACTCTGGAGTGACACCATTTTTCGATCTAACAGTTCCTTCTCCAGTCTCCTACAGTTACCCTTCCAATGCCATAGTCATCTGCTACCTTCTGCAACCTTCTCCATTGTCCAGTCTCTTGATTGCCTCAGGTTTATGCTCCATTGATACAATGACGTTCTTCCTTTCCATTACAATGTTTGGGGGCATATTTGGGGGCCTGGCTCTGTATGTCGCCTTCCCCGTCATGGCTGCCATGTTTGGGGGCATGCATGGGGGTGGAGAAATGCTTACAGCCATGCCCCCAAGCAGCCGTGACATTAGATAATAAATAAATGTCAGATGACCGAAGGACGGATAATCGAGACTCTACTGTACAAAGAAGAAGAGAAAAAACAAATTGTTTGGAGCTACTTGTCAATACTTGGAAGAAGCAAATTTATCCAAAATATAGAATAGAATAGAATAGAATTCTTTATTTTCCAAGTGTGATTGGACACACAAGGAATTTATCTTTGGTGCATATGCTCTCAGTGTATATAAAATAAAATATACAGAAATCACAGCTTAAAAGACAGTTTGATTTTCAAACAGTGAAAGAAGTAAAGTACTTGGGAATTCATTTAACAGCTACATGTTCATCACTCAAAGAAGATAATTAATTAAAACTAAAAAAACACATCGAGAAGAATCTAGATAAATAGAAGTTATTAGTTATCACTGATGGGCAGAATAGCTTTAGTTAAGATGAATATATTACCAAGATTATTGTTCTTATTTTCTGCTATTCCAGTTAAAATTGAAAAGACAATTTTTGAGTCTTCGGAGAGGGACGGCAAATAAATAAATAAATAAATAAATAAATAAATAAATAAATAAATAGATAAATAAATAAATAAATAAATAGACAAATAAATAAATAATAAATAAATAATAAATAAATAAATAAATAAATAAATGAGTTAAATGAAATGACAATGAAATTTATATGGCAAGGGAAAAGACCGACGATTAGTTTAAAAAATGTACAAGGAGCTAGAGAAAGAGGAGGATTTGGTCTTCCACATTGGGAGATTTATTACCAAGCTGTGGCAATGACATGGGTAAAAGACTGGATTTTATTCTGTAATAAAAGACTATTGGTGTTAGAAGGACATGATTTACAAATATGTTGACACGCATTTATGTGTTATGAGAAGAAGAAAATACACAATTACTTTCAGAAACATATTATAAGTAGTTCGTTTTTGGCAATTTGGGAAAAAATGAAAGTGAAGCACTATTCAAAGGTATTGTTTTGGATTTCAACAATAGAAGTATTTATGCACCCCAATATTTTAAGATATAAGGATATAATGACACAGCCATTGAAGTTAAAATCATTTTAAGAGCTAGAAAAACAAGATATAAAATTGGATTGGTTTATGTATTTACAGTTACAATCAAGGTTGGAAAAAGATGTTAAAACAGACATTTGCACAAAGAGAATTAGATCAAATCCTATTGGGTCAGGAGGTTAATTTGATTAAACTTTTTAATAAATACTTTCTATCTATAGAATTTGAGCAGGTGAATGATACAGTGATAAAATGAATGAGAAATATAGGCTGTACAATAGATATAGAATAGCTGTCAGCAATTACTGGAGAGGAACTATAAAATGAAAATGTCAACCGCTTTTAAGGAAAATATGTATAAGATGTTTTAAAGATGGTATATATCATCAGAAAAGCTAGCCAAAATGTTTAAGAATTTGTTGATGAACTGAAATGTAGTAAGTTACCTGGCTCATTTTATCAAATGTGGTGGACTTGTTTGGAAGCACATAAATATTGGATGCAAATTCAACATTGGTTTAAGAAAGACTATTGAACTTAAACCGGAGTTATACCTTCTGGGTATTCTACCAAATAATTTTGACAAAGAAGAAACATATTTAATTATACATATTGTTATGGCAGCTAGGATTGTATATGCACAAAATTTGAAACTAAATAGGGTAGAGGTGAATACCATAACTTTCGGTATATAAGACGCACCAGAATATAAGACACCTAAATTTTGGAGGAGGAAAACAAGAAAACAAGTACAGTGATCCTTCTATTATCGCGAGGGTTCCGTTCCAAGACCCATCGCGATAATCGATTTTTCGCGATGTAGGGTTGCGGAAGTAAAAACACCATCTGTGCATGCACGCCCCTTTTTTTTCCTATGGCCGCGCATGCGTAGATGGTGGAGTTTGCGTTCCCCGCCGCCCACGCAAAGGGGAAACCCCGATTCGGCTCCTCGCTGCTGCTGCGCTACCGAGCACATCAGCTGCTGGGTGGCCGAAGGAACCTTCCCTGGGTCTTCCCCCTCTTGCTGACGGGTGGGCGAGCGGTGGGCATCAGCGAGGAGCCGGGGTTTCCCCTTTGCGTGGGCGGCCGGGAAGACCCAGGTTAGGGGTTCGGGGGGGTGCTGGGAAGCCCCCCAGGCCGGCTGCGACCTTTTAAAACAGCCGCGCCGCTTCCCAGCTGAGTCCTGAAGCCAAACGCGGAAGTTCGCCTTTGGCGTTTGGCTTCAGGACTCAGCTGGGAAGCGGCGCGGCTGTTTTAAAAGGTCGCAGCCGGCCTGGGGGGCTTCCCAGCACCCCCCCGAACCCGGGTTGGGGGTTTGGGGGGTGCTGGGAAGCCCCCCAGGCCGGCTGCAACCTTTTAAAACAGCCGCGCCGCTTCCCAGCTGAGTCCTGAAGCCAAACACAGAAGTTCGTCTTTGGCATTTGGCTTCAGGACTCAGCTGGGAAGCGGCGCGGCTGTTTTAAAAGGTCGCAGCCGGCCTGGGGGGCTTCCCAGCACCCGCCGAACCTGGGTTGGGGGTTCGGGGGGATGCTGGGAAGCCCCCCAGGCCGGCTGCGACCTTTTAAAACAGCCGCGCCGCTTCCCAGCTGACTCCCGAAGCCAAACGCGGAAGTGTTTTTTTTAATTAATATTTTTTAAAAAATTGCGATATAGCATTTCGTGAAGATCGAGATCGCGAAACTCGAGGGATCACTGTATTCTGAACCAAATGGTCAGAGACGGCAGGGGACAGGATTATTCAGGAGTGGGAAGAAAAACAGTAAGAAGCAGGTAGTATCGCGAGATGTTTTCTTCTTTTTTATTTTTCTTTCTCCTTGGGCTTATGCAATAGTGCTGAGTCAGAGTTCAGTCTCTGACAGTCTCTATCAGTAAGGGAACAGCGTTGTAGGTTTAATAAGAAATCAAAGTTCAAAGTTCATAGTTTTTTGTTTTTTAACATTTGGAGCAACAATGCAAAGTCAATACACAGTCAAAGGCGAGGTAGAAAAAAGGGATTAAAGAGATTAAACAAAGGGGAGGAGGTGAAAGGGAAGGTAAAAAAAATAAGTATATAAAGACCTCCGATTTTGTAGCTTGTCACCGACTTGATTCGTTCTAATCCACTTAAATCTGTCCAAAATTTCCTCTTACCATCAAGACATCCAAAAACTTTCTCTCCCCCAACTGTTGTATATCACACATTGTTTCCAATCTATCACTGCATTAATCACAAACGGAGTCCAGCGGAAAAATCCAGATGGTATATAGTTTTCACTCACACATCCACCTGATCTGCCTAATCAGCCAGTTAAACAAAATTGCAGTCGCCACTTTTTCTCAAGGGTTTTGGCACTCTTTTTTAACAATGCAAAGTACACAACAGGGTGTCTTTCATCTGCTATTATCCACAAACAATGATCGATCAAACAGAAATTCTTCACTTATTTCACTCCAAAGGCTTTCACCGCCGTCTTCTCACAGCTTCCTTAATGGAGTTGGAGCATCACAGCTTCAGGCCGATCTGCAGATCGGTTCTTTGTGCGCTGGCAAAAAGGGTTTCCCTGCTTCCCGGTGGGTCCGCCGACCTCCCTCAGGTGCACAGGGAATTCCTCTATTAAATCACTGTCTCTCCAGGTTGGTGATCGCCGTTAAGCCACCAAGAAACACACGAAAAGCCAGGACAACCCCAGAGAAACCGAAGGCTGCCTGGTGTCAGCATGACGGCAAAACTGGAAGTTCCCTCCCCACCAATTTCTGATTCTGATTGTGGGAGGAGAAGTTGTCTAAATTTACATTAATACCTGGAAGATCCTTGTCTGTTATACCATTGTGTTGGAGGATTATTACCTCATTAAAAAAATCTTGGTCCAGCTGGCCTGGCTGGTAGCACCGTGTAATAGTTGCTTTCCAGGGTTACAGGAGAAGATGATCAATGGTTTTGAAGGTGGAAGAGGGCTGTATGTCCTAACAGTTGGTAAAGAGGCAAACCCATATTCTAGGGTAAGGGAGACTCTGACTGCAAATTTCCACTGCCTTGAGGCTATATCCATAATTGGAAAAGTCTTCAGGAATAAACCTTGAAGCAAAATCCAGAGCCGGAGTCTCAGAAGCAGTTTGTGACTGTGTACAGTCATGTTCTGATAACTCCTGTGGCGTAGCTGAAACCAATCGTATTAGCTTTGCCATTCCATTGGATTATTTCAGAGATGTGGAGAGGGGGAGATCTGTTGCTTGGGTAACACTCTATCTTCCATACTGAGCTACCCAGGCCTCATGCTCTGGAGAGGTAACTCCAGCTTTGCATATGGCATTTTAGGAACTCTTTAGAGACCATTGTTTTTTGAGACTGAAAGATGCCAATGAATGAGTGACTCAAATGATATTGTGGCTGCTCTGTTGTGATGCCTGGAGGAGGGACAACAGGATTAAGTTGAATCCTGGTAAGACTGAATGGCTTTGGGTACATGAGGCCCTGATATCTGGGACTTTGTCATCTTTCAATATGAATGAGGTGGCACTACTCTAATTCACAACTTGGGGGGTTCTCCTGGACTCACAACTCCTGCCCAAAGAGTAGATGGCAATTGTGGCTAGGAGAGCCTTTGCACAACTTTGGGTTATGCACCAATTATGGTCTTTCCTGTATCAGAAATGCCTGTGTTCTATTGTTCAGGACTAGATATTTTACAATTAGACTATTGTAATGTGCTCTAAATGAGGCTACCTTTGAAGAGCATTTGGAAGTTACAGCTGGTGAAGAGTGTGGTGGCTCAGGCAGTTCTTGGGGCCCAAAGAATAGTCCATATAATATCACTACCCTGTGAGCTGCATTGATTGCCAGTCTGCTTCCAGGTGCAATTCAAGGTGTTACTAATCACCTTTAAAGCAGTTCATGGCTGCTCATAAATCCAGATTACTTGACGGACTGTCTCATCATACTGAACTGGCCCATTGCACCTGTGCTGACATGTTGCAGGCCCAATTATTTTGGATGGCAGTGTTCCTAAGGGCTTCCTCTGCCATTGCACCTGTGCCACTGCAACCTTCCTGACTTTTCATACGGTTCTTCTGTCCGTGTTTCCAACCCAATATATCAAATGTACAACAAATGTACAAAAACAAGAATACTTTGACTGTAGAGTCCAAGGGTAGAGAGGTTAGTAAATAATTACCCAGCACTAGTGGCAGTAAATAACATATTGATTTAAAAAACAAGGATTAGAGAAAATACGTTATTTAAATGCGATTGGGGCATCAATTAGCCTTCTTTCAATCTTGTCTCAGTTAAACAGTATCTGGAAGATTTGAAAAGGAAAATAGCTCATAAGAGGATGGAGCTGACATGGACAGGAGTTCTGCTTCTTCTGTGTATACTCCTCATTCTTTTCTCATCTTTCCAAATGTACAAGCAAAAAGGGCAGCTGCCCCGCGGACCTACTCCATGGCCTATTGTGGGGAATCTCTTTCAGCGAGATGTACTACCTTTGTTTATACATTATCAAAAGGTAAGGGTGGTTAACTATTGTACTTCTTCAAAGTTTCTGATGATTACTTTGAAAGATACCTACACCTTATTTAACTGTATTAGTTTGATGTACTCTATAAACAACCAATTTTATTTGGGGCTCATGTATATCTTCAATGGGAATTATAGTATAAAGTCACCTTGTAACAATCTGATAAACCCGCAACGGAGGGTTCAAAGCTCATTACAATATATAGTAACAAAAAAAACTTTTGGAAAATAAATCTATGAGCCTCAAATTTATATAATTTGAATTATCATCATATTCTATGAAACCTCTTCTTCCTCTGGCTTCCCTGCTTGATTCCAGGCTGTTGAAATGCAGATACAGTGGAACCCCGACATACGAAATTAATTGGTTCCGGAAGGAACCTCGTATGTCGAAGAGCTCGTAGGTCGAAGCATTGTTTCCCATAGGAAACAATGGAAAAGTGATTAATGCGTGCAAGCCCGAGGGCTGAGGGGAAAAGACGTCGGCTGAGGGGTGCCCGGTGCTTTGGAGCCGGCATGGGGGGGCTTTCCATGCTGGCTCTGATCTTTTCAGATAGGCGCGCCGATTCTCCGCTCACTCCGGGTGAGCGGCAAATCGGCGCATCTGTTTAAAAAGATCGTAGCCGGCATGGAACATCCCCCCATGCCAGCTACGAGCTTTTCAGACAGGCGTGCCGATTCTCCGCTTTTAGCAGTGAGCGGAGAATCAGCGCGCCTGCCTGAAAAGCTCGTAGCTGGCATGGGGGGATGTTCCATGCCGGCTACGAGCTTTTTAAACAGATGTGCCGATTCGCCGCTCACCCGGAGTGAGTGGAGAATCGGCGCGCCTGCCTGAAAAGCTCGTAGCTGGCATGGGGGGATGTTCCATGCCGGCTACGAGCTTTTTAAACAGATGCGCCGATTCGCCGCTCACCCGGAGTGAGCGGAGAATCGGCGCGCCTGCCTGAAAAGCTCGTAGCTGGCATGGGGGGATGTTCCATGCCGGCTACGATCTTTTTAAACAGATGCGCCGATTCGCCGCTCAACCGGAGTGAGCAGAGAATCGGCGCGCCTGCCTGAAAAGCTCGTAGCTGGCATGGGGGGATGTTCCATGCCAGCTACGAGCTTTTCAGACAGGCGCGCCGATTCTCCGCTCACTGCTAAAAGCGGAGAATCGGCACGCCTGTCTGAAAAGATCGCCGCCAGTCCGGTGGGGTTTTGCAGCAACCTCCGAGCTCAGGTTGCTCGGAGGTTGCTGCAAAATCCCACCAGACCGGCGGCGATCTTTTCAGACAGGCGCGCTTTCTCGAAAGGGCGGAGAAAGCCCTCTCTCGCAGCCTCCTGGCTGGGAGCACTTTCGCTGCAAGAGAGGGCTTTCTCCGTCCCTTTCGGGAAAGCCCTCTCTCGCAGCAAAAGTGCTCCCAGCCAGGGAGAGCGTTCAGATCCCCCCACCCCCAGCAGAAAGCGTTCAGATCCCCCCACCCCCAGCAGAAGCCAAGGACTCACCAAGCGCTGGATACGAACGGAGAAGAGCCAGGCTGGTTTGCTTTGCAGAGCCGAATAAAGCGTCACGCCCCCCTGACGCTTTTGGCGGCAAAAGAGCCCAGCATCGCTTCGGAAGCCGCCGAAAGCGTCAGAGGGGCGTGACGCTTTATTCGGCTCTGCATCAGCTCGGAAGCAAAGCAAGCCAGGCCGGCTCTTCTCGGCTCGTATCCCGAATGGAAGCTCGTGAGTCGAGCAAAAATTTCTCTACTCTCCCAGCTCGTATCTCGAGTAGCTCGTAAGTAGAGCTGCTCGTATGTCGGGGTTCCACTGTACAACCTCTGTCCTAATAAACTTCATCTGGGCTGCAAAAATCCAGCTCTGAAGAATGATATTTTATATTTTGGGAAAATCAGGTCCTTTAACTATCTTGATGATTCCCACACATTTTATTTATTTATTTATTTATTTGTCAAAATAATGTGGCTAGTGTAATCATTCTAACTCTACAGCTTAGAGACTGGGTCACCATGACCACAGTCTGACTAAACAAATGCATAGCTGGCACAAGATAAGGGAAGGGAGTATTGTGGTGTCAGCAGCAAAGTTATATATGTATTCTAAATTTACTTAAGCAAGAGGATTGCGACAAACAGGATGTTTGGCCTGTCTAGCTCATGATGTATACCGATATTTGCTAATTTCCCGCAATTGTATAACCATATATGGGTGAACATGTTATGCTTAGATATGTATAATTAAGAGGTATAAAAGGAAGTGTCTGTTATTTGTTTGGGTTTCAGGCCGTATATTTCTTAGTCTTGTGCTTTGAACCTCGGGATTCCTTAGTCTTGTGCTTTGAACCTCGGGATTCCGCTGGCAAGTATATCAAACATGGTCATTTGATTCAGAGGTTGATCGAGGCAGTGCAGAAACCTAAGAAGGTTGCTGTAATGCATTGCAAGGGACATCAGCGTGGGGATGATAGAGTTGTATTGGGAAATAGGGCAGCGGATGCCGAAGCTCGCTCCGCTGCCTTGCGAGATGGCCCGACACCGGATCTCTCTATTCACGTGGCCATGGATTTGGGGGTAATACCGCCGGCTCTTACTCCATCATATACAGTATTGGAATGTGTAAAGGCAATGAATGATCTTGCAGCAGTAATGGAGGAAGGATGGTATGTTTTGCCTGATAAACGAATATATGTGCCTGCTTCCGTGGCGTGACAGTTGGTTCAATTGTCTCATAATACTACTCATATGGGAAAAACTGCTCTTGAAATGGCATTGAGTAGGGATTATTACATATACAGGCTAGCTGGGATAACTAGTAAGGTAGTGAGTCAATGTGAAACATGTGCAAAGGTAAACCCTAGGCAAGGACCCGTCTTGCCACCTGCGACTATACCTATAGCTTATTTTCCCATGGATGTGGTAATGATTGATTTTACCGACATGCCTCGCTGTGGCTTATATAAGGCAATGTTAGTAATCGTGGATATGTATACTGGCTGACCTGAGGCATTTCCTACGAAAACCAAGAAAGCTCGGGAGGTGGCTAGATTGTTGCTTAAGGAAATAATACCACGGTTTGGAAGTCCTTCATTGATTTCGAGTGATAATGGACCTGAATTTGTACATCAAGTTAATCAATTATTGGCAAAAGCGGTGGGCACAGACTGGAGATTTCATTGTGCTTTCCACCCTCAATCAGGGGCTCCTGTTGAGAGAATGAATCACACTTTGAAAGAAAAATTGACTAAAGTTTGTACTGAGACACGTCTGAAGTGGCCAGACGCTTTACCTCAAGCTCTATATGCAGTTAGGTGTGCTCCGCGTCGAAAGTATCAACTCTCACCATATGAGCTAATGTTTGGATGCCCTCCCACACTTCTCAGAAGGAACCTGGCAGGATGGCCAGAGTTGGGACATAAGGGGGGCGAATGGGTTATGGACATGGTACAAGAACTAAACAAGCAAGTTGAGAAACTTAGGAATTATGTGTTGGAACAATCTCCCCCGAGACTTGTAACAAATTGTCATAGCTTCCAGCCGGGAGATAGGGTTTGGGTGAAACACTGGAAGAAGGAACAATTAGAAGGGAGATGGAAGGGGCCTTATGTTGTAATAATGTCATCTCCACTTGCCATTAAAATAGCAGAGTCTAAATCCTGGATCCACTGGACTCGAGTAAAGAAAGCTGCGGATGAGAAATGGACTGCTCAACCAACAACTCATCCTATGAAATTGAGGCTGCGGCGACAGTGACTTCGGACTATATCCTTTTTTGCCTTGCTTCCAGTATATTATTAGTTACCAGTATAGTGTGTATTATCTACATTTGGAGAAAGTGTATCCCGAAGTCGCCAGAGGTTCGTGGTGAAACTACAAGGCCACTCTGCAGAGACCTTACCGGTAATAGGTTTTCCACGCACAGTGGTGAAAAAGAAACCCCTTGCTAAACCACACCGGAAGCTGGTTTTCTACGCACGGGAGAAGATAGGATGAAGGGGTTGGGTGGTTTAATAGTGTTTATAGTTATTTTAGTGATAGGTTTTTCATATGCTAATCATGTTTGTATTCAAAGTTTGGGGCAATGGAGCCTTCCGGGTGAAAGACCCCAGATTATACAGTCATATGATATTGGATCAGGTGAATGTGCTGGCCATCCTCCGATCACCCTGACTCCCGAATGTTGGATTGGTGTTCTGCCTCATCCGTGCCAGCTTCCCCTTGCTTTTGATAAAATATTGAAAGAGGTTTGCCGGGTTAGGAGGCATACCAATCCAGAGGCATGCCAATATGTGGGATATATATTTAGAAAAGGTATGTGTTTGACTGTACGGCAGGGGAGTCAAGGTTTAGGTGACCTCTTGACTTTGGATTGTGGTTCACCAGTGTTTTGGGGATGGGAACGAATTACAGTTGTGAGGCAGTTGAAGCTAGGATGGAAGGGTACCTGTATTGTACGTCTTCCCCCAGTGGCATCCAATGCAGGAAAAATACCCAAGAAGAATAATAGAAGAAGAATTACCCGTGATTTAGGGAAGCAGAAGTGCATACAGTGCCTCAATAGTGAAGGAGTCATGTTATCAACTATTGGGATACCTTCATCATGTAGTCAATTTGATTTATCCCCTTGCATGCATGGTACAATAGGACCAAAAATGTATAGTAGATGTAATGGCACTGAAGGTATTCTATGTTACAGAATGAAGTCTCCTATAGTTCGTGTGCCAAATGCACCTAAGGCATCGTCAACCCCCTTATCAGTTGTTAAGCCTCCCTCAAAGGATGAGTGTACTTCTTGTATCACACAAGCCAAGGTAGGAATGCGAACCATCAATACCCTAGTTTACCATACTCACATGCCCAAGGATTGTAGGTCATTAAAGCTTAGTTGTATCCATGATAGGACAATGTATAGCTTATGTAACCTGCAGGGTAAACGAATATGTTATGATCCTAGCACACCCATACGTTTCAATGTTACATTGTGGACAGGGTTGCCTGTCATGGGGTGGCGGAAGGATCCACAGGGAGATGGTAAATTATATTTTGCAAATTACACCCTCCACTTGCAACGAAGTATGTCACCTATTATTTTAACTTTTGATGCCTGTAAGGCTGTAAGTAAAGGATGGTCCACTACCTGTGGGAGTAGTGCATGGATTAATCAATACAAATCAGATCATAAGTATTTGTGTGAAGTTGATCCTACCTGGAAGACTGGAAATCCTAATGCTTGGTTGCCATGTGCAGGATCCACAGAGTGTAGTGGATGGGAATGTGTATGTGACCATACAGGTGGAGGATACAAGGGGTGTACATATGTAAAGTCTTTTCAAAGAGGCCAGGGGAATATCATTGTGATGGAAGTCGATAGATCCATCCCATCCCTGATAACGTATGCCTTTGGAATTGATGGACAAGGGAAAGACCCCAAGACATATCTTACTATCAAAGTAGAGAGAGTGGTTGAGGGGGAAATTAAATCTTTGGGTTGGTCTGTGTATGACTCTCTAAGAAAGCTTGAAAAACCCCTACCAATTAGCAACAAAGCAAATAACCTGTTTATTGAAATGGCAGAGGAAGTAGCCAAAGCTCTCACGGTAAAGAATTGTTTTGTATGTGGCGGGACTAATATGGGTGAACAGTGGCCATGGGAAGCCATGGAGGTGGAGCCTTCTGTGTTTAATAATCTCTCTCATGCTGGTAATATAACTGCAAGGAAAAGGCTTTCTGGAATGATATGGACTCTGTCTACCAATCTAGTAGGCAGAAATTGTTTTCTGAGGACAGGTAGTGTAAATGTGGGGGATTTGATATGTTTGGGGTTTTGGGATATTACGTACCAAAAATGGAGCTCGCCGGGAAATGCAACAGAACCCCTGAAATTTGACACTACATCTCTGGTTATTTGCTCTCCACGGCATCTGATACCGAGTGGATTGCTCCCAATGATATGTATTGGATATGTGGAAAGTTAGCCTATGAAGCCCTGCCAAGGAATTGGTCAGGGTCATGTGTATTGGGATGGATAAAACCGTCCTTTTTCTTGTTGCCCCTCCAAGCCCGTCAAGTGTTAGGAGTTCCATTACACGAACCCATAGGACAACAGTACGACAGGAGAAGGCGTGATGTGGATGCCTTATTCTCCAACTTCCCGTGTAAGGAGCTTGTTGAATATGAGGGGAGTAATGTTTGGAGCTCTGAAAGGATTGTATGTACATATGGCAAAGCTACTTGGGCAGAGGATGGGTCATGGGGATATCGAACACCCATCTATATGTTAAATAGGATTATTAGATTACAAGCGGTTCTTGATCTGGCTGGGAAACGAATAGATGGTGCACTTAATTTTCTTTCAGAAACAACTGATAAGATTCGTACGGCTGTGTATCAAAATAGATTGGCCCTGGACTATTTATTAGCCCGAGAAGGAGGAGTTTGTGGTAAATTTAATCTCTCGAACTGTTGCCTACAAATAGATGAGACTGGGAAGGTAATTAAGCAGTTAACGACGGAACTGCGACAACTTACCCACAGTCCTGACCAAGTGTGGAATGGGTTTAATATGAAAGAGATGTTTGGAACCTGGTTTCCCAAACTACCGGGTTACAGGCAATAGTGGCGTTTATTGGGCTGATTGCTGCTGGATGTGTACTCATTCCATGTATTTTACCTATCTTTATTAAAACTATCTCAAATAGCTTATCATTGCTCGCTGATCGAAAGGCTACTGCACAAGTATTGGCTATGTGGGAATACGCTGCAACTCAGGAAGCGTAGTATGCCACTTTACAAGCTGACCCTAATTATGTGACTCTCCTTGCTGATGAAGAAGAGTCACAAAGGGGGGAATAATGTGGTTAGTGTAATCAGTCTAACTCTACAGCTTAGAGACTGGGTCACCATGACCTCAGTCTGACTAAACAAATGCATAGCTGGCACAAGATAAGGGAAGGGAGTATTGTGGTGTCAGCAGCAAAGTTATATATGTATTCTAAATTTACTTAAGCAAGAGGATTGCGACAAACAGGATGTCTGGCCTGTCTAGCTCATGATGTATACCGATATTTGCTAATTTCCCGCAATTGTATAACCATATATGGGTGAACATGTTATGCTTAGATATGTATAATTAAGAGGTATAAAAGGAAGTGTCTGTTATTTGTTTGGGGTTCAGGCCGTATATTTCTTAGTCTTGTGCTTTGAACCTGCGCAATAAACCTTTCCTTTGTTGAAAGAGCTGGCTTATGTCTCGTCAATTCTACAACAAAAACATGTAGAAGATAGCAGGTATTGATATAAATATGAACATAAGTAAAGTAGTTACAAGTAAATAGAACAATAGGACAGTAAGACAGGGATTGTGGGCACAATCGTGCTTTTATGCATTTACCGACCTCATAGGAATTAGGTGAGGTTGATTGTAGACAGTCTAAGATTAAAGTTTTGGGGGTTTGGAGAAAAACCCACTGGGTCAGGTAGTGCATTCTAGGCATTGATCACTTTGTTGCTGAAGTCTTATTTTATGAGGTTAAGTTTGGAACAGTTTATGTTAAGTTTGAATCTATTGTGTGGTTTTCCAGGTTCACTCTGAACCTGTTGAAGTCCGCTTTTCTGAAGTCTGGGACCATAGTGATATTGGGTACAGCAGTTAGTGATTGCATTATGTTGAATTTTAGGATGACATGGTCACTCTCACCCAACATCCCTTCTACTTTAATTCCCTCTATTGTTTCTTCCCTGTTTGTTAGTATTAGGTCTAATGTAGCAGTCCCTCTGGTTCCAGTTTCCACTTTTTGGGTTAGAAAGTTATCAGCGAGGCTGGTGAGAAATCTGTCAGATTTTCCACTTGGTGCTGAGTTTGTTTTCCAGTTAATGTTGGGGTAGTTAAAGTCCCCCATTATTGTTGTGCCATGCTTATTGCATATTTCTGTTAGTTGGCTTGTAAAGAGGTTGTCCATTGTATCAGTTTGGTTTGGTGGCCTGTAGTATACTCCAATTGTGGTGTTGCACTTTTTTTCTTTTATGTTTACCCATATGATTTCTAGGGGGTTATCATCTTTAGTTGGATATAGTTCTGTGGCAGTGAAGTGGTCTTTTATATTTAGTGCAACTCCACCTCCTTTTTCCTTTGACCTGTTTTTCTTGAAGAAATTGTAGCCCTTTTTTCTGAGTATTCCAGTCATGTGTTTCATCCCACCAGGTTTCTGTTATTCCAATTAGATCGTATTCACCCTCATGCATTAGTAATTCTAGTTTGTCCCGCATATTCCGCAGGCTTTGTGCATTTGTGTACAGTCTTGTAGGCAGTGGGGTTGGGAGGAGGTGGGTTGGAGTTGGTAGAGGTTTTGTGTTTGTTTTGTTTTTTCTTCTTTGGGTGACATGTGTCCAGCCATTTACAACCTCGGGGGGGGGGGGGTATTCTGGTTTGCTCCTCTGACCTGTTGGTTCTGTTGGGGGTATGTTGGTCTTTCTCATTTGGATGTTGGTGTTTCAGGGTTTTTAGGTTTTTCTCTAAGTTTTCTATTTTTTCCTCAAGTAGTTGGATTAGTTTGCATTTGTTGCAAGTAAAGTTTAGGTGATTTGAAGGTAGGGGTGTGTACATTGAGCACAGTCTTCAGCTAACCATGCAGTCAGGTCCTTCCTCGTCTTTATAAGTGGTGCGTTTGTCTTCCATGTCTACTCTCTCTGTGCATGGTTCGTTCTTCGTGTGTAAGGTAGGTGCAGGGTGGGTGTGGGAGAGTAGAGTGTTGGAGGTTTTGCCTATTGTTAAGCTTTGTTGCTGATAGTGTGGGTATTTTGTGAGAGCATGGGAGAGTGTTGGGGAGTTATATCTTGGTTGGGAGGGATTGAGTGTCCAGTTGAGTCCAGTGGTGTTCAGATGAGTGCTCTTTATGTGTTGTTGTTGTTATGATGAGTTATGTTCTTATTTTTGTTGATTTGTTTGTTGCTTGTTTTTTTTAAAAAACCAATTGTTAGTTGTTATTTTTTTGTATTATTTCTTACTCTTTTTTGCTAATTGTCTTCTGCCTGTATAGAATAATTGTTTAATGGCATTTGAGAACCTAAGGATTGCCATCAATTTTTTTTAAAAAAGACACTCCTCATTTCTTTATTTAAGCTTGCCTTTAATATCTTTCTTCCTTGCTTTTAACAATACCCCCTACCCCCAAATGGCAGATCTTTAAAACAGCTGTTGCTAAAGAAAGTCTCTTCTTGGTTAATGAAGAGTAATAGTCCTTAAAAGTAATTAAGAAGTGAAAGTCACAACTCGATGTCCATTTGAAAAATAAATTCAAAAACTGCTGCTTTTCAAACAAAAACTGATTGCAGCCATCTTCCCCCACCCCCAGTCACCGGTTCACCAGTGCTCTGGAAGCATAGTTTTGACTTTAGTAACCAAGTAGTTGATGTATGGAACTCACTACCCGACTCTGTAGCATTGTCACCTGTCCCTAAAAACTTGTTACTGCCTGGACACTGTGGTTTCTTTTCCAAGCCTTCAAAATTTTAACCTTAGACAGTCTACTGTTGACCTCAACCCATTCCTAAGAGGTCTTTAAGCTCACCATCATGCCTACCATCTCTGTCCTAATATTCCCTTTTATTTGTATCCATTTCATGTATTCATAATCATGTTTATACTTGTATCTATTATCTAATACATGCTTGATGAATCAGTAAATAATTAAGTAAGTAAATAAGTAAATAAATAAATAACCATATAAACTGAAGGAATGCTGATTCCTTCTGTTCGTAAGTTGAAAAAAATGACAGTCTGGAGAAAACTCCTTCTCAGAGAGCTTCAATGATCTCTCCCTGGGTGTGTTGTCAGTTGGTTATCTACACCAGAGTCTGTCCTGGACACAAATAAACACTTGACCAACTTTAAGGAGCTCTCATCACAATAATTTTCAGGCATCAACTAGGAGATATATGCCATGTATTGGATCATAATCATATTGATGTATTTTGTAGGTATTAAAAGTTATTTAAGCTCTGGCAAATTTAAGAAGTATTTGAAATATACTTTATAATAATTTAACAAAAATGCTTTGTCACCTAATTAACTGAATTTTCATCTATTTCTACTCTTAGCTTGTTGACAAATATGGACCTGTATTTACTGTCTGGAATGGATCAAAACCAATGGTTGCTCTTTGTGGGTATGAGGTGGTCAAAGATGCTTTGGTAGATCATTCAGAAGAATTTGGTGGACGAGCTGAAATACCTTGTCAAAAGCGAATGTTTCAGAATAGAGGTTGATTCTTTCATTTCCTTATTAGTTATTATTTTTCTTTTATTTTCCGTACAAATTATCGAAATGCTATTCAGAATATTGATTGCACTGAAAGATTCATTTGAAATGTCTTATAAAGATGTAGATGTGATCATGCTTCTTGAAAAAAAAAGAAAATGTTTTTTCACCATTTCCTTTTTACTAGTCATTTCTCAGGTTTTCTCTGATTGTCACTTATATGCAAAATAATATAAACAGCAACAAACAATAACAATAATTTGATCTCTAAATCTGTCCTTTGGGAAGGCATACAAAATGGTTTACCAATGAAGATGCTTTTTGGCTTATGTTATATGAATTAATGTTGAACATCAATTTGGATTTTTAAGAAAGAGGATAGAGAAAATATTGAAGCCTTTAAGCTTTAATGTTGGAGAAGATTTTCCAGAGAAAACTCTTGAGAATATCATGGATATCCAATAAAACAAACCATTAAACAAATTAGTCCACAATTTTCATTCAAAGTATTATACAACTCTCTAGAGAGCTAGGCCTTTGCACAATCTTTCTGAAATATGATCATTTGAGTCATATCATATTTCAGAAAGATTGTGGAAAGGCCTAGCTCTCTAGAGAGAGTTGTACTTGTGAGAAATGTG
This sequence comes from Erythrolamprus reginae, assembly GCF_031021105.1. NCBI lineage: Eukaryota > Metazoa > Chordata > Lepidosauria > Squamata > Dipsadidae > Erythrolamprus > Erythrolamprus reginae. Next base: position 142,277,993 of record NC_091951.1, read on the forward strand.
GTAGGAAGGAGTGATGATGGAATTAGTTATAATGATGACAAGTATATCAAAGTCCTCAAGAACTAGGTTGGAGAGAGGTTGTAATGGACAAAATCTATTTGTTGCTTATAATTGTCAGGGACTTGAAGGTACATAATAAAGCAACCAAGTTAGTGAGCAATTGGAAGTGGCTTATTTTTGTGAACAAAACATCTACTATACAAAAATACCTGAACTGAAGCAACTCCCATTTTTCTCTGCTTACTGAAAATTGCATCTTAGTATAGAATTATTATTATTATTATTATTATTATTATTATTATTATTATTATTATTATTATTATTACTATTATTACTATTTATTTATAATTAATATTTTTCTGTGCTTACTGAAAATTGCATCTTAGTGTAGAATTATTATTATTATTATTATTATTACTATTATTACTATTTATTTATAATTAATATTTTTCTCTGCTTACTGAAAATTGCATCTTAGTGTAGAATTATTATTATTATTATTATTATTATTATTATTATTATTATTATTATTATTATTATTATTATTATTACTATTACTATTACTATTACTATTACTATTATTTATTTATTAGATTTGTATGCCGCCCCTCTCCGAAACTCGGGGCGGCTCACAACAATAATAAAAACAATATTCTAGCGAAAACAAATCTAATATTTAAAAAGCACATAAAAACCCTATCATATTTAAAAAGCAAACAACACATACATACCCAAACATAAATATAAAAAAAGTCTGGGGGAAAGGTGTCTCAGCTCCCCCATGCCTGGCGGTATAGATGGGTCTTGAGTAATTTACGAAAGACAAGGAGGGTGGGGGCAGTTCTAATCTCCAGGGGGGAGTTGATTCCATAGGGCCGGGGCCACCACAGAGAAGGCTCTTCCCCTGGGGCCCACCAAACGACATTGTTTAGTCGACGGGACCCAGAGAAGGCCAACTCTGCGGGACCTTATCGGTCGCTAGGATTCGTGCAGTAGCAGGCGGTTCCAGAGGTACTCTGGTCCAATGCCATGTAGGGCTAGTCAATGGATCTGTCCCTATCCATATAACACTACCTCATGGCATGATTTCCACAACCGCATTCATTTTTCTCTTAATATGAGAGCACCCAAGAATGAATAGATGAAAACTGTGCAGTTGACCTAATTATTCAAGCATGAAAGCTTGTTTACTTTAAAAATGGGGTAGGGGAAATGGTAATGTATAATTTTTTCCTCTTCTATAAAATGTAAGAATTGCTGTCACATTGTAATCTGTTTCTTGTGTCTTTGGTTTCAGGTCTGACCGCTACTGATGAGAATAAATGGAAGGAGTTGCGACGGTTCACACTTACCACTTTGCGAGATTTTGGCATGGGCAAGAAAAGGATGTCTGAGAGGGTACAGGAAGAAGCCCTTTGTCTGGTGGAAGAAATTGCTACCACAAAAGGTTATAAACAGCTAATTTACAAGATAACTGAGTCCATTAATGACCACAAAATAAAGAAAAAATTAGATAGGCAGTGAATGTCCCCTCCTTTTACTTTCACGGTATTGTTCAGAAGCAAATGGAAACGTACTAGATCTGTTTCTCCCTCGTTTTTATACTGTGTCAGCTTTTGGCTTAATAAAATTACAGCCTAGCACAGCAATCTTATTGGGGTGCTGCTTCAAGAGATCAGAAATAATAGGAAGTTGTTTAAGGGGGCAATTATGCCTTTATAAAATTACAACTTTGCCCCAAACTAGTGAAATATTAGGCTGGATGCAGTAGCACACATCAAGCAAATTCAGAAACCAGCAAAAAAAGTAAGGGAGGCTAGGAACACCTGCATAAGAATAGGCTCCATGGAGGAGAGAGATCTGAAAGGCAACATGGATTTGAACTAAAAGAGCCAGAAACAGAATTTATTCAGGAAGTAGAAGCAGCTTTGAAAGCCATCCTTATGGCCACCTGGAAAGAGATAAAAAAAGAGACAGGGAAAAAAAGTACAGGAGCCCCCGCAACGAGCGGGTTTTCGCGAAGTAGCGATGCGGAAGTAAAAACACCGTCTGCGCATGTGCAGAAGGTGTTTTTACTCCCACAGCGCTAGCGAGGAGCCGAAGATTGGGGGCGGTGCGGCTGTTTGCCGCCGGCATGGAGGGCTTCCTAGCAGCCCCCCAAACCCGGGTTGGGGGTCCGGGGGGCGCTGTCTCTCGGCGCTTTCGAGCCGAGTCCGGGAGCGAACTCGCTCACGGACTCGGCTCGAAAGCGCCGAGAGAGAGCGTGGACAGGCCCGTTCCTTGGCGCTGTCTCTCGCCGCCTTCGAGCCGAGTCCGTGAGCGAACTCGCTCACGGACTCGGCTCGAAAGCGCCGAGAGAGAGCGTGGACAGGCCCGTTCCTTGGCGCTGTCTCTCGCCGCCTTCGAGCCGAGTCCGTGAGCGAACTCGCTCACGGACTCGGCTCGAAAGCGCCGAGAGAGAGCGTGGACAGGCCCGTTCCTTGCCGCTGTCTCTCGCCGCCTTCGAGCCGAGTCCGTGAGCGAACTCGCTCACGGACTCGGCTCGAAAGCGCCGAGAGAGAGCGTGGACAGGCCCGTTCCTTGCCGCTGTCTCTCGCCGCCTTCGAGCCGAGTCCGTGAGCGAACTCGCTCACGGACTCGGCTCGAAAGCGCCGAGAGAGAGCGTGGACAGGCCCGTTCCTTGCCGCTGTCTCTCGCCGCCTTCGAGCCGAGTCCGTGAGCGAACTCGCTCACGGACTCGGCTCGAAAGCGCCGAGAGAGAGCGTGGACAGGCCCGTTCCTTGCCGCTGTCTCTCGCCGCCTTCGAGCCGAGTCCGCGAGCGAACTCGCTCACGGACTCGGCTCGAAAGCGCCGAGAGAGAGCGTGGACAGGCCCGTTCCTTGCCGCTGTCTCTCGCCGCCTTCGAGCCGAGTCCGCGAGCGAACTCGCTCACGGACTCGGCTCGAAAGCGCCGAGAGAGAGCGTGGACAGGCCCGTTCCTTGCCGCTGTCTCTCGCCGCCTTCGAGCCGAGTCCGCGAGCGAACTCGCTCACGGACTCGGCTCGAAAGCGCCGAGAGAGAGCGTGGACAGGCCCGTTCCTTGCCGCTGTCTCTCGCCGCCTTCGAGCCGAGTCCGCGAGCGAACTCGCTCACGGACTCGGCTCGAAAGCGCCGAGAGAGAGCGTGGACAGGCCCGTTCCTTGCCGCTGTCTCTCGCCGCCTTCGAGCCGAGTCCGCGAGCGAACTCGCTCACGGACTCGGCTCGAAAGCGCCGAGAGAGAGCGTGGACAGGCCCGTTCCTTGCCGCTGTCTCTCGCCGCCTTCGAGCCGAGTCCGGGAGCGAACTCGCTCACGGACTCGGCTCGAAAGCGCCGAGAGAGAGCGTGGACATCGCCCGTATCTAGAAGAAGTTGCCACCCGAGCGCTCTTGCCCGGCGGGAGGCGAAGCATATGGGTGGGGGGGCTGTCAGGACACCCTCCCACCCCAGCACTTTGCATCCCACCGGCAAAGAGCAATAAGGCAGCAGCTTCTGCCGGACACGGGCAATGGGCGGGACAGAGAAGCGGGAAGAATCAGGAGGTTCCTTTGGCGGCTGGAGGCTGCCTGGCACCCGCTGCAGCCAAAACAACAAAGCCAGGCAGCCCCCAGCTGCCAAAGGAGCCTCCTGATTCTCCCCGCTTCTCTGTCCCGCCCATTGCCCATGTCCGGCAGAAGCTGCCTCCCGTGCCGATGTTCCCCGCCAAGCCCAGTTCGGCTTCCCTGGCTGCTTGGCCGGAGGGGGGGGCTCGGCCAAAAGTGGCTGGAGACGCAGCGATTTGCCTCCCGCCCCTCGCCCCTGTGCCACCGGCACGTCATCTTCCCTCCCAGACAAAAAGGCCGGCCTTTGGGGATAAAGGGGTGTGTTCAGCTCTGCGTCTCCAGCTCCTTTCGGCCGAGCCCCCCCCCCCGGCCAAGCAGCCAGGGAATCCGAGCCGCGTATGGCGGTGACAGCGGCCGTCTCCTGCCTCCCGCGCCGATGTTCCCCGCCACGCCCGGCTCGGCTTTCCTGGCTGCTTGGCCGGGAGCTGGATGCTGGTGGTGGCGGAGGAAGGCGAATGCGGCTTGGAAGCTGGGAGGGGGGCAGAATATGGGAGGAGAGAGGCTTGCAATAGAGGGTGGAGGAAGCGGCCATGGGAGGGCGAGCTGCCTCAGGGAGTAGGATCGGGCGGGACCAGGTGGGGGCTGGAATTTCTCCACCAGGGCGAAGGGCGGGCGAGCGGGTGCTGGGGAGGGCTTCTCGCCCTCCCGACAGCAAGAGGGGGGAGCGAACGGCGTGGGCAGGCGAAGGGCGGGCGAGCGGCAGCGAGGAGTTTGCGTGGGCGGTGGGGAAACTCCTCGCTGACGCCAGCAAGAGGGGGAAGACCCAGGGAAGCCGCTGCCATCTACGCATGCGTGCCCGGCACGCATGCGTAGATGGTATTTTTGACTTCCGGGTTGAAAAATAGCGAAGTACCCTGTTCGCAATGGTTGGGGACGCAATAAACGGGGGATCACTGTATATTGGTTTTAAAAATAAAAATAAAATTGGAGGGTATATTAGAAGGCCAGAAGGATGGGAGTAAGGGGGTACTTGGTTAAAATTTGAAAAAGAATCAAAAACTTTCTTTAAAAAAAATCACTTAAAACATAATCCTATATTAAAGACCATACCAAATCAACAACCTGCAAAGATAGATAGGTAATTATTTTTATCCACACTGAGAGTATATGTACCTAGAGAAATTCCTTGTGTGCCTGATCACACTTGGCCAATAAGAATGCTATTCTATTCTAATTTAAAGGCAGAAATGAAACCAGGAATAATGATTTGTTTTTATTGCATGAGGGTGAAGAACTGTGTATGTGAAAGGGGTCATAAATACTATTCCTTTAGTGCAGTGGTGTCAAACTTGATTTCATTGAAGCCACATCAGGGTTGTGTTTGACCTCGGGAGTGCTCTGTCAGTGAAAACAGGGTCCTAAGCTCCTGTTTTTCAGCTTGGACCAGTGATGGGCTCCTACAGATACAATCAGGTATGCAGAACCAGTAGAAAAATTTTGATTTTTTTTTCTTTTTTCCTCCTTGTGGGTTCTGGGTATGTTTTTCCTATCACAGTAAATGAGGCTGAATGTGTATAATTTTAGCAGAGTTTATATAGTAGATAATGTATATTTTTTTTGTGTCTGTGTGTAATATGCATGTACACATATAGCATATATACACAGAATTAAATAGTATATTTTGCATGTTCAGTAATAGTAAACAGATAAGAAAATTGTATCTCTTTGAGGTGAGGAGAGGCCATACATCCTAACCCTAACCCAAACCCTTGACTTTAGTGACGTCAAGTTGGCTACCTTTAAGCAAGTCACATGACCTTTAAGCCCATGGTCACATGGTCAGCAAGCCACACCCACAAAATAAGCCACACCCACAGTGTGCAATTAAAATGTCCGCAGCCCTTCACTGGCTGAGATGGTCTCCTGCAACCCTCTGCCAATGAAAGTGGAGCTCATATGGGCCACTCATGACTCTCATGAGCTCCATTTTTTATGGCAGAGGCACAACACTCTGTTTCCAGAGTGGCTCCATGAGTCAGATCTCAGAACCCCACAGGCTAGATCCAGCCCCTGGGTCTTGAATTTGACAACCCTGCTTTAGTGAATTTTGGCATTTTTGAATATAATCTTTAATGGAAAAATCTCTGGAGTGAAAAGGGAGAAAAGAGAGAGTACCAAATGATATTATTTAAAGAAATATAGAAAGAAAACAGAAAAAGAGGGTTTAGAAAGAAAGAAAGAAAGAAAGAAAGAAAGAAAGAAAGAAAGAAAGAAAGAAAGAAAGAAAGAAGGGAGGGAGGGTGAGGCAGGAGAGCTTAGTTAAAACAGAAGGCAGAACCTTTGAACAGATGAAGATGGGAAGTGACAAAATGGCAAAACCCGCCATTGGCTGAAAAGGCAAAGGAAAAAGTGAGAAAACAATTGTTGACTAAAGTAGTTTGTTTGTAAATAAACAGTAACAGGTTCAAAATGGTTGCAAAATTTTAATATTATGTTTACCATATTTTTCGGAGTATAAAATGCACCGGATTATGAGAAGCACCTTAGTTTGGGCGGAGGAAAATAGAGAAAAGAATATGCTTACCAGATATATATCTGGCTAGCATCCTTAGTCTGGTCAGTTTCAGCACATTATTTTATCCCCTAGTTAGGGCTTTAAAAAAAAACCTTATTTGGAGAGAGTAACAAAGAAAGAGTTTGCAAGCCAGAAAGAGCTGGGAATATTGTTAGAACCTGATTAGGGCTGGAAAGAAAAATTCTGAGCAAATAGAGCAATGAAAAAAAACTGAAAAGACTTAGGACTTGGAAAACATTCTTCGCAGAGAGTAACAATGAAAGATCTTGCAAGCTGGTAAGAGCTGGGAATATTGTTAGCACCTGGTTAGGGCTGGACAAAAACATCTGGAGCAAGTAGAACAAGTAAAAATGTACAAATACAGGATTTGGAAAACAGTAAGTAACAGTAAAAGAGCTTGCAAGCGAATAAGAGCTGAGAAAATCTTTAGCAGCTGGTTAGGGTTGGAAAGAAACATTTGGAGCAAGTTAGAGCAATAAAAAAAACTGCGAAGAGAGGACTTGGAAAACTTTCTTTGCAGACAGTAACAATGAAAGAACCTGCAAGATAAGACATGGGAAGATCATTAGCACCTAGTTAGGGCTGGGAAAAAAAGTTTTTAAAAAGCTGCATTCAGAGTGTAAGATGCACCTGAATTTCCAGCTTCTTTTAGGAGGAAAATGATCTGTCTTATATTCCAAAAATACAGTATATTCCATTCTTAGGAAAGAATAATAATAATTCAAATTTCTCTGACCTGAATAACATTTTACAGCAGTTTTGAAGTGACATTTGAATCAGGAAAGATCCACATTTACTCATCCCAGTCATACATGTCTCTGGACTTTCCTTTCCTTCTTCTTCTTCTTCTTCTTCTTCTTCTTCTTCTTCTTCTTCTTCTTCTTCTTCTTCTTCTTCTTCTTCTTCTTCTTCTTCTTCTTCTTCTTTTTTGCAGGGCAGCCTTTTGACCCAAGAAGAATTTTTACAAGTGCTGTTGCTGATGTGATCTGTGCAGTTGTCTTTGGCAATCGATTTGATTATAAAGATAAAACCTTCATAGAGCATCAGAGGATTATAGAGTTTCAGATAAAACACTCTATTAGTTATTTAGGAGTGGTATGTATCTTGCCTGGTATCTTCTTGTCATGAACCTCCATTTTTAACTGTCAGGTATACTTTTGTTTGCAAATGTACAAGTCAAAAATGTAAAGATTAGATTGGATGAACTACTAAGCAGGAGAAGTCAAATCTAGACATCCAAGCATAAATGGGTTCTTAGCAAAATCTCTCCTGGTTGGGCTTATTTCCTAGGGAACCATTTCCTTCTCTCTTAACTCCTTTGGGCCACATCAGATTCTGGGCAGATGTCTCTTTTCCTATCATGGAATTGTTAGACAGTTCTCCTATTTTATGCACAGAGCCAGTTTCTATCTTCATAACTTGGAGGACTTTTGTTGTGGCCTGCCCGTGAACTTCACGCCTGGTCTTGGATCCCAAGGATCGAGAGACAGGTGTGGGCTGGTACCCTAGGCCAGTATACAAGACACCCAAGTCTGATTGCGAGAACCTCAGAGAGGATGTGGTGTCACAGGCTGAAAGCCAATCAGGGCCTTCTGCATCTCCCGAGGTGCACATGAGTGACTCAGGAGAAGAGTTGGAGCCTCTTCTTGATGCTAGGGTATGCAGAATTGCCAGAAGGCAAGAGGAGGTCTCTGCATGAATAAATCTCTAGAATAATTGGCTATGCCCTTAGGCTATTTAAGGTTGAGCCACATGATGTTTCAGTGTGGAAGTCAACTTTCATTATGTTCCAGATGTCTGTTCAGATTTCTCTCATTGGATATTATTATTTCAACAATGAATTATGAACTGGGGAGTTAGGCTCATTATGTCTGAGCTTCCTGCCAACGCAGAGTGAGTCAGTTAATGAGAGCTGTGTGATCAAAGAAAATATCTGTGAGTTTTGGTTTCTGTTTTGGACACTAATTAGCAGCTGGCACCAAACTGACATTTCTTGCTTTGTTGCTGGATTTCTAGATCCAAACATCCCTTCTCCTGAAATATTAGAATTACATGCTTAAATCTTGTAAAATAAGTGTGTGGGAGCTATTTCTTGGAGGGCTCATCACTGGGACAGAACAAATTTGGCCATTTTCACCAGTATTATTATTATTATTATTATTTATTAGATTTGTATGCCGCCCCTCTCCGCAGACTCGGGGGGGCTCACAACACAATAAAAACAGTTTATAACAAATATAATAATGTACAGTTTAAAATATTTAAAAACCCCATTATTAAACAGACATACACACAAGCATACCATACATAAATTGTATAGGCCCGGGGGAGATATCTCAGTTCCCCCATGCCTGACGACAAAGGTGGGTTTTAAGGAAGGCGAGGAGGGTAGGGGCAGTTCTAATCTCTGGGGGGAGCTGGTTCTAGAGAGTCGGGGCCGCCACAGAGAAGGCTCTTCCCCTGGGGTCCACCAGTATCCCTTTGTGCAAAGACAATGGAGGCTAGGAAAGCAGTGGAGAATCCCTTGACACAGTATTAGAGTAACAATATCAGAGTAAAAGCTATTCTCTGAATATTTGGGGCATTAATCATCCAACATTATGGTCTAATAAGCTATTGTATTGAATGTGAACTCTATAACAGGTATACAATACATTTCCAAAAATAGTGGAATTCTTTCCTGGGCCACACCAAAGCATTTTTGCTGAAGTGGACAATGTCCTTGATTATATCCGTGAGAATGTGGATTTGCACAAAAAGACATTGGATCCCCAGAACCTGCGTGACTATATCGATTGCTTCCTTCTTAAATTGGAAAAGGTAGGTATAGACACCATATCTGCATAATAGTTTTAATATCTCTATTATGCATCTACGATGGAACTGGTTCATCCTATATGAAGAAATATAGAAATATTTATTTTCTCCCCTTTTTTGTTTACTTTTGGACAACCCATTCATTGCCATTTGTTAGCACATATTACTATTCCAGGCATAACTGTTGCTTAAGTTATCCATTCAATTCTGATAATTAAGTCAAACAATAGAAATGAACTCTGTTAAGACAGCAAAATTCTCCTTCAAAAAATGAGTCTGTATAAGCATTTTCTTCCCATGCTGATTTAAATTTTAGAAGGTATTTCTTTAAAGATCTACAATCACAATAGATAATATAAAGATGATTAAGTAGCATTTCCTAGAATCATCTTGTAGCAGGAATTTCTTCTAGGATCAGCCTGTCAAATTTAACAGGTAAACTTCTATGGAACAGATTTAATTCTCTTTTCCAAACAATCAACCTTAGAATTGATTAGGCCAGTGATGGTGAACCTGTGGCACGGGTGCCACAGGTGGCATGTGGAGCTACACCTGTTGGCACGTGAGGTGTTGCCCTAGCTCAGTTCCAACCTGCATTTGTGTGCCAGCCACTGATTTTTGGCTCACACAGAGGCTCTGGGAGGGTGTTTTGGGATTCCTGAGACCCTCCGGGGGATGGGGGTAGTGAGGGTGTTTTTACCCTCCCCTGGCTCCAGGGAAGCCTTTGGAGCCTTGAGAGGGTGAAACACGAGCTTACTGGGCCTACCAGAACTTGGGAAACAGGCCGTTTCCAGCCTCCAAAGGGACTCCGGGGGCTGGGGGAAGCTGTTTTTGCCCTTCCCATGCATTGGATTATGGGTGTGGGCCCTTGCCAATATTCCCACATTCTTTTGACACCTGAGAAAAAATGGTTTGCCATCGCTGGACTAGGCCAACTCCAACAGTGTTAGTCTAACCTGGAGTATCAATTCTTATGGTAAATATTTGAAGGGAAGCACGTTGTTTCTTCCTGTGCATGAAAAACTGATTCCAGAAATAACTTAGAATTGAAGAACTTTTCTATATATTCTAAAGTGACTCTGAATTACATTTCTTTTAACTGAAAGAAACTCTCTGAAGAGTTGCATGAATTTATTTCAATTCCAAATATAATTTTTTGTTCTTCTTTTTCTCTTTGCATTTTCTTTTTAGGGCCACAACCCATCTGAGGATATCTACACTCTTGAAGATCTTGTGATTATGGTTTTGGGCCTCTTTATTGCTGGGACAATATCCTCAAGCCAAGCTTCGCTTTACAGCCTTCTAGCAATGTCTAAATTGCCACACATTCAAGGTATAGAAATACTCACAAATAAGTTTGTTTGTTTGCCTGCCTGCCTGCCTGCCTTCCTGCATAATATACAATTCAAAAAAAAATACAAACAATAAAAGAAGTTGAATATAATCTTTAAAAACTAACCCATATAAAACCTATTTATATAAAAACCAGTCAAATCGTATGCATTCACACTATTCATAAAATAAAATTTGGCCATGAAAGATGGACAATTCATGGCCCCCAGGCCTGCCAGCAAAGCCAGGTTTTGTGGCCTTGCAGAAGGCCAGTAGGGTGGGAGCAGTGTGGATATCAGTAGGTAGTTGGTTCCATAGAGCCTGGGCAGCCATAGAGAAGAGCCTCCCCTGCGGTCCCACCAACCTGCATTGTTTAGTCGACAGGACCTGGAGGAGGCCAACTCTGTGTGCTCTTATTGGTCTCTGGGAGGTATGTGGCAGGAGGCAGTCCCATAAATTGTCTGGTTCTGTTGTTACAGAGTTGCCACTATTAATGCTAATAATAATAATACATTTTAAAGTAAACATATTTTTTAAAGAAAAAAGAAAGTAATGATGGAGTTGGGTAAAGGCAACTCATTGCAGCTGAATTTTTCCATTTTCCTAGGAAGATTTGGGAAATATTTTCCCACTGTCTTCTTTGGAACAACTAGCTATCCCATCAAATTTTTAGATTTTATGAAGACAATTCTATTGAATTGGTAGTGATTACATCATATTGATGCAGAAGTCATTGAATGTCTATCGAGAGTCTCAGTCATCCAGGTCATGGTTGTCCTAAAGGTGCTTTTTCAGGGAACAACTGGACTTCCTTGTTTTTTTCTTTGAAGACGTTTCACTTCTCATCCAATAAGCTTCTTCAGCTCTGACTGGATTGTGAGGAAGGGAAGCATTTATATTCTCTGCAGACAGCTGGTCATTTTCATCCTTTTAGAGAGTCATTGAGACACTTGGATATTTATCTGTCTTCAGGGTAACCTGAATAGTGCAAATGGTTACTGTAGTCTGCAATTTTTTCTGGAATCTGGATGAATGGATTTCCAGAGAAATTGCAGACTACAGGGAGCCATTTTCACTACTCAGGTAAACCTGAGGATACAGATAAACCTCCAAGTGCCTCAATGACACTCTAAAGGATGCAAATGATCAGTTGTCTGCATGGAATATAAATCTTTACATTGCTCACCGATAGTGGTGGTTTGCTCCCAGTTTGTCCCAGTTCTATGAACTAGTAGTACTAGAAGCGGGCAGGATGCTTCTGTGTATGTGCGAGCATGCGTCCAATATTAAAGGTTTTTAGAAACCACTATTGCCCACTATCCAGTCAGAGCTGAAGAAGCTTCTTGGAGGAAAGATGAAATATCTTCAAACAAAAAACAAGAAAGTCCAGTTGTCTCTTGAAAAAAAACATCTTTGGGACAAGTGATTGAATGCTGTAACAACAATCCCCCCGCATACAGCCACAGACCAATCAACCAATCACATTACAATATTTGCTTTATGGGATCGTAGTATGAATAACTGAAATTAGTATAGTATAGCTTTTCTTGAGGATCATTTTTGCAATAATATAAATGAAAGATATGAATATATCTTTCAACTCAAGGTATCATCGCCAATATTTTGAACCGCACTGCTTCAGACAATGGTGAAATGGTTTTCCATAGGAATGTATAATTATGGCAGATGAGTGCTTGGAGAGGGGCAGAATACAAATCTAATAAATTATTATTATTATTATTATTATTATTATTATTATTATTATTATTATTATTATGTCAATACAACACAGCAAACAAGATCACTATGCTGGATTTCGTATTTCATCACCAGTTGGGTGCTTCCCAAGCACATAGGACTGTGTGATATAGTGGCGAATTATGTTTGCCGATCCCAGTAAAGCGGCCTTTTGCAATTGACAGATGGAGATTTTGTCAATTCCGATGGTTTTCAAATGTCCACTGAGATCCTTTGGCACTGCACACAGCGTGCCAAGTACCACTGGAACCACTTTCACTGGCTTATGCCAGAGTCGTTACAGCTTGATTTTTAGATCTTTGTGCTTCACTAATTTCTCTAGCTGCTTCTCCTCAATTCTGCTGTCTCCTGGGATTGCGATGTCGATGATCCATGCTTTCTTTTTCTCCAAAATCAGGATGTCTGGTGTGTTATGCTTCAGAATTCGGCCAGTCTAAAGTTGGAAGTCCCACAGTAGCTTTGCTTACTCATTTTTGACCACTTTTTCAGGCTTATGATCCCACCAGTTCTTTGCCACTGGTAGATGGTAGCTCTGGCACAGGTTCCAGTGGATCATCTGTGCCACAGCATCGTGTCTATGCTTGTAGTCAGTCTGTGCAATCTTTTTGCAGCAGCTGAGTATGTGATCAATTGTTTCATCTGTTTCTTTACAGAGTCTGCACTTTGGATCGTCTGTTGATTTTTCAATTCTGGCTTTGACAGTCCTTGTGTCTCCTTTTTGAATATTCCACTTTTAAGCCATGACCAGGCCTTTTCTTTATCAACTTTGCCTTCAATCTCCTCTAAGAACTGGCCATGCAATGCTTTGTTCTGCCAATTGTCCATAAGACATTGAGTTACAGTTTTTCTGTACTGGTCCTTAGTTTGCTTCACCTTGAGAAGCTTCCTATTGTTGACCTCCATCAATGCTGACTCTATGCTCTCCTTCACATAGTCAGCTAATGCATGCTTCTCTTCTTCCACTGTCTGCTTCACTTGCAAAAGTCCTCTGCTGCCTATTTTCCTTGGTAAATACATCCTGTCAACGTCACTGCGAGGGTGTAATGCATGATGGATCGTCATTACCTCTGGTTTTCCTGTCCAAGTTGTCCAGCTCTGCTTGAGTCCAGTTCACTATGCCAGCTGTGCATCTAATGACAGGTATGGCCAAGTATTTATAGCCTTGATAGTGTTGCCAGCATTCAGTTTGCTCTTCAAAATGTTTCTCGTCCTCTGGATGTACTCTTTGCTGATCACAGTTTTCACATGACCATGCTTGATATTATCCAGTTGCAAGATGCCCAAGTCTCTGTAGGCTTCTGGCTGGTGGCATTTCAATGTCCTCACTTTAAGTGATTTCCCCCTTTTTCAGTGCCACTGTGGCACATTTATCTAGGCCAAACTCCATGCTGATGTCATTGCTAAAGATTCGCACAGCGTTGGTTAGTGATTGTATCTCAGTTTCTGATTTTCCGTACAACTTCAGGTCATCCATATACAGCAGGTGTGACATTTTTGGTGAATTCTTAGCAGTTTGGTAGCCTAGGTTTGTTTTCTGTAGGATGAGTGACAGTGGGATTATAGCAATGATGAATAGCAATGGGGACAAAGAGTCTCCCTGGAAGATGCTCCTTCTGATGTTGATCAGCCCATAGCTTTAATTCCCAACAAAAAGCTCAGTCTTCCAATATTTCATCGCCTTTTCTATGAATTTCCTGATGTTTTCATTGACTCCAATGACTTCCAGGCATTTTATGATCCAGCTGTGTGGGAATGAGTCAAAGGCTTTCTTGTAGTCAATCCAGGTCATGTATAGGTTTGTTTTCCTGTTCTTACAGTTCTCCAAAATCATTTTATCAATTAGGAGCTGGTCTTTCATACCTCTGCTTTGTCATTTATTGCCTTTTTGCTCCACTGGCATGATGTCATTTTCTTCTAAGTAGTCCTGAATTCTGTCAGTTTGATACTTGTCAGCAGTTTGAGTATGGTCGGCAAACATGTTGTTGGCCTGTAGTTTCCTGGTATGGCTCCTTTCGCTGCATCTTTCTGTATTAAATATGTTCTGCTAGTTGTAAGCCATTCACTGATATTTCCTGTCTGCAGCATTTTGTTGAACAATTAAGCTATTTTTGCATGCAGGCTAGTCAGGTATTTCAGCCAAAAACCATGCACCTGATCAGTGCCAGGGGATGTCCAGTTCTTTACTTTTTTCACTCTTTTTGCAATCATTTCAGATGTTACTTCTAGCTCCTGCATATTGCTCTTTGAGAATTTTTTCTCAAACTCCTTTATCCACCCAGCAGATTTGTTATAGCCCTCTTTGACCTCCCAGAGATCTTTCCAGAACTTTGTTGTTATTTTCGCCTCTGGCTTTTCAATTTTCTTATCTGTTTGCTGATGAAGGTTCTGGTAGAACCGCCTCTGGTTGGATTGAAATGTTTGATTCTGTCTGTAATGGGTGATCCTAGCTTCATATCACTCAATTTTCCTGGCTGTCGCTATTATCTGCTGCTTTACAATTTCCAGAGCTTCCTCGATTTTTCTTGTACTAAGCCAGTACATTTTTGTAAAATAGTCTTTGACTTTCATCTTCAGAAAGCCTACACAGAAATGCTTTATGCTTACTGCCTCTCAAGATATCTAGTAAAGAACAGATACAAATAATATTTATCTTATGTTGCATTAGAAAAGTTGAAATGGTCTCTACTGAGAAATGACTTTGAGGAGGAGCCATTGTCCTGACTAGAACTGTCTTCTCTGAATGTTCTTTGGAACACATATCTCTATTCAAATGACTGCAGATGCTCAGATGACAAAGTCTGTCAATCTCCATCTCAATCTGTCCTTCTCACAGCTAAGGTGCAACAGGAAATTGATGAGGTGGTGGGAAGAAATCGCACTCCAACCATGGAAGACCGGTTGAAGATGCCTTTCACAAATGCCGTTATTCATGAGGCTCAGAGATATCAGCCAACGACCCTTGAGACCTTTCCACGGGCAACCACTTGTGACACAAAGTTCCGTGGTTACACCATTCCCAAGGTATGGGGATACATGTATTTATGAAGGTTCTCTAGGAAAGAAAGGAAAGAACGACTTAGATCCTGATATGTGAGGCAGTTGGAATAAAAGAGCAATTTGGAGAAAAATGTATTGAAAGAAATATCAACTCTTTCCCACCTCATTCTTCAGCAGATGGCTAGTTTCTGCATATTTTTATTTTAGACAAATGGAAAGCAAAGGACCTTTCTTCTTATGAAATAGTATCCTCTAATAACAGTTTTTTCATCTCCTTCTAGAATATGGCTATTGTACCACTCTTCTCCTCTGTGCATTTTGACCCTCTTCATTGGCAGACTCCAGAGAAGTTCAATCCCAATCATTTTTTGGATGAAAATGGCCAGTTCAAGAAAAAGGATGCTTTCATGCCATTCTCAGCAGGTACAAGACTCTGGAACAGACTGTGTTACAAATTCATATGCTCACTTGATCCATATTAGTCTTTTATGAGAGACAATTCCAGTAAGTATTTCCTAAATAACCTCTATTTTCTTCATTGCTTTGTAGGGAAGAGGGCCTGTCCAGGGGAGGCCCTGGCTAGAATGGAGCTCTTCCTTTTCTTCAGTACTGTGCTCCAGAATTTCACCTTCTCTCTGGTTGGGGACACCAAAGATTCGGATGTAATGTCTTTGTATACAGATTTCAGAAACAATCAATACCCCCTTATACGGGCTGTTAAACGTTCAGAGGACAGTTGCGGTCAGTAATTGGGAGAAAGCAGCTATGATAATAGATACTCGAATAAAGCATGCAGGATGGCTATTACATTTATATTATATTATACTAATCAAATTTTCAATATGTAATATGTACTGGAGATTTAAGCATACAAGGGTCTCAAATAGAAGTATTACTGCAAATTGATGTTGTGGACTAATCTGTATTTGAAGGTAACAAGGAAGATCTTTGGCTAATGCAAGATTTAGAAATTTAATTAATTAAGATTTACACTTTGGCTAATGCAAGATTTAGAAATTTAATTAATTAAATTAAATTAATTAAATTTATAGGTCTCCCAAGTCTTTGTGGACTCTGGCTGGCATACAACATATAAAACCAATATAAAAACACTTAAAATTCCCAAACTAAAAACCTTCATGTCTTCCTGGTCAGAGCTGGATGGTATAGTTCAGCAGCCCCAGGCCTGCTGGCAGAGACATGTTTTCAAGGCTTTCTGGAAGGCTAGGAGAGTGGAGGCGGTGTGTACCTCCAGGGGCAATTGGTTCCAGAGACGCCACAGAGAAGGTCCACCCATGGAGCCCTGACAATTGACATTGTTTGTCTGATGGAACCCAGAGAAGGCCAACTCTGTGGGCCCTAATTGGTCATTGGGAGGTGTGTGGCAGAAGGTAGTCCTGTAGGTAATCTGGTCCTAGGCCATGTAGGTCCTTATAGTTGATAACTAGAGTTTGGTGAACCCAACGAAGTTCGGGTTTGGTGGGTTCAGACAAACGTGGCGGCAGAGTTCGGGTAAGTTTGCCGAACCCAAACCTGAACACTTCTGGCCCCGCCCTCCTGTCTTCCAGAAATAAAGTCACAGTCCAGGAAGGAGTCTCCCTGACATCAAAGCTCCGCCCCCAGAATCCCATCTTGAGGTGGGGCCACATAACCACCTCCTTTAGGAGCTATGGAAAGGACCCCTCACTCAAAGAAGCATTGATCAATGCCTGGATTCAGCCTTGTGTCACCTCCCAACTGGCTGAGACCACCCAGGAGGGGCATGAGTCCAGCAAACAAGTGGAGGAGTCACTACTCCCATGGTCTTGTCCACTTCATCAGGTGTCACTGGTTCAAACCCATCCAACACAATAGGACTAGGACTTGCCACAACCATCTCTGTTGACATTGCCCATTCTGAGTTCAGGTCTGTCAGAATCTGAGTGACTTTGTCTGCAGGAAACTGAACAAATTCCTCAGCTCTACCCTGTAAGGACTCATCCATGTCCTGCACATTAAAAAGGGAACGGGTCACCCTAAACAGGGCAGCTTACTATGATTCTGCAGATGCAATAAGTGTGGAAAAATGCAAACATTTTGCCACCCAAATCGCCATTAGATAAGTCCTAATAATGGCTCTTAACAGTGTCCAGTCAGATTCAGATTTACTGGCCCTCCAATGCTGCTTTAGTTTCAGCCACTGCCACAGAGAGGTTGCATAGGTGCAATCTGGTCCAGTGCCCCTAATGAGGCCCTCTTCCAGGCCATCACAAGGGACTTCCCTGGATTGTGGGCAAGTGAGTTGGGTATGTCACCAAGCATCCTCTGGAACCCTTCTGGGTCTATTAGGTATCTGGGGTGGAATCACTTAATTGGCTCCACCTCCCTGTGGTCTAGCCATAACAGGAAATGATCTGACCATGACAAGGGAGAGATGTCTATACCCCTTAACATCAGATCATGACTCCACTGCCCTGAGAGAAATTCCAAGTTGAGCGTATGTCCCCTGTCATAAGTCAGACCTTATACTATCTGGGCCAGGTCCATGGTTGTCATGGAAGCCATTAATTCCTGTACTGCATTTGAGTATTTGCTGAGCAATGGTAGATTGAAGTCCCCCAAGAATATAAACCTGGGGAATTCCACTGCCAGCCTGGCTACCCCCTCTAGCAATGAAAGCATGGCTGTTGCCATGCAGCTGAGAGGCAGGTGTGTTAGCAGCAAGCCCACTTGAACCCCTCGGTCCAATGATCTTGGGTGCAGGGATCTTGTGAGGGCTGAGAGTCTTCCGGACTATGACCACCACTCCTCTATCCCTTCCCTAGAGTCATAGCTGATGCAGCACCTTAAATCCATCTGGGCACATCTCTGAGAGGGGAATGCCGCTTTCTTGGCCCAGCCAGGTTTCAGTCACATATCACATCAGCCCCATCCAGGGCCGCCGATAGGGCAGTATTACCGGGACTGGCGTCAGGGACCCGGGCAAATTGAAAAATGAGGGGGGCCCGGCGATTGAAGAGGACCGGTAACTTCTGCGATGTGTTGGTGAGTTGGAGTGCTAAGGAAGCTAATTGGATTCAGTTACAAAATTGTTACAATCGAGACCAGGCAAATGCCTAATTTTTCTCTATTCTGCCTAAAGAGCTTCATAGCTGATAAACATGAAGTTTGGATCAGAGCTAATTTGGTATACATTTTGATTATGGTGTTAGATTTTTTTTGAAATTGTTCCCTTCTAAGTGTGAGGAAAAGATGTGTGGCTTTGGAGTAGACATGTTTTTTGGAGCCGTCTTGCCATTTTAGATTCCAGAAGCAAACACCATCCTGGATTCATGAAGCAAGCATTGTGGGAAGTAGGAAGATTTGAATATGCAAAGGAGAAGCTGGGTACTAAGCACTTTTCAAAAAACAAAAAACTACATTATATTTCGAGACTTGTACAGAGAAGACCTGAAGCGGGAGTTTGTTATTTTTACATTTCACATTCTAAATTATATTAAATGCATACACAGTAATATCTCACCGTATGTTTAATAGATATGATAACATCCTAGGAAAAGAAGAAGAAAGAGGAAAAGAGAAAGAAAAGGTGTTGTTCTTAGAGTCACGGGCATGCTATTTGTTAAGAGACATTATACACTACACATTTAAAAGCTTAAATGTATTAAGTTATGGAACTTAATAGCAGATACATGTATGAGAAAAAATCTTGGATTTTTTGCACATTTGCTTCACAATATGGATTTGATGATACATGAGGGTATGTTCTTTTTTATAAAACAATTTTAAAATTTTGCAAGCTTTGGAAAATGCTATAAGGAGATAGGTGGAGAGGTTAATGAGAAGAGGGAGGGTTTTTTTTGCTCTTTCCCCCTCTTTCTCTTCTTTTTTCTTGCACTGTGCTTTTCTTTTTCTTGTTTTTTCTTTTCATACTGTCTTTATATTCATAGTTACCTTATCTACTTAGTGTAATTTTCTATTTTCTGTTTATATCTCTTTGTGTTCTTATTTTTTTATAGATTTAGTTATATTTTTTTAACTTTCTTATTTTTAATTTTTTATATAAAGAAATTAGTAATTAGGTTTGTAATTGGATTAATTGGGCAATATTTGGTGATCCTATTTGTTTTGTTTTTCCCCCCTTTGATTATGCTACCGCAAGATGTTTTCAATTTTTTTAGGGGTATTTTTTAATAGGCGCTAATTATCTGTAAAGGGTTGACTTTTTTTTACACCTATGGTGGAGTTTACATATAGTTTTAAACATTATTGCGTATAATTTATCTTCTGTTTACCTGTTATTTATTGGTATTATTGTAAAAACAAATATTTTTCTAGTGTGATGCAGGAGTATTTTGTCTTTATTCTTTGCGCCATCTTATTGCTGCTTTTAATTTTGTTGATGGCAAAGTTAATAATATTTTGTTAATTTGGTGTATTTGCACTGTTCTGGTTATTTATTTATATGTATGTAATATGTTGATGTCACTTGAATATATTTTCTGCGTTATTAACATATTATTAATCTGGCAAACAAGTGTACCTTGTTGTAGTGGCAGGGTTTAAATTTTTTTTGTGAAAGGTAAATTTAATACATAATTGGTATGTCACAAAATAAAGTAGTTTTAAAATGCCCCCCCAGGCACTTAGGCTGTATGGGGCCCCAAAATTCCTGATGGCGGCCCTGGTCCCATCATCCAGGAGTAGATCTAAGACAAGGGGGGGGCATGTTAACAATTGTCCTGGCATTGAGTAGCAGCAGCCTGAGGTCAGGGTCCTGGCTTCACTGGTCACCAGCTATACAGATTGAGATCAAAGAATCAAATCCAGAGGGGCCTGAATGAGCAATTGCTTTTAAGCAGTGAGTCTTCATTCCCTAAGAGTGAACTACCCCCAGCTCCCATTGTATCTGCCCCTCCCAGTCAAAACTATGATGTTCCACCTCTCCCCCACAGAGGCTCTGCACCCACCCCACCGGCACCCATCCCTGGCAGGCTAAACATCTCTATCAACTATTCATAGCAAGCTGAGGCTTATAGTAAGGCCCCTATCTGCTTCTGTCTCCACGCTCAGCGGGGGGGGGGGGGGGGGACGGACTCCCATTTTCGTCCCCAGCTCTCTCATTCTTCTTATGCAGTCAGCTACCCATATGTTCTGCATAATCAATCGTTACTACTTACATTCACTCAAGCACACCCTTTCACAATATAAAAAATTATAAAGACTGCAATTAACTAGCATAGCCCTACAAAAAGATATAAAACACTGCACTAATGGCTGATTTAGCTATCCCAGCATCAGTGGGGTGTTGAACTGCTGTTTCCTGATCTTTGGACTTTCATTGGAAAGTCCAACTATCTGACTCCAGATCTGCCTACCTGTGTTGTTTTTCTTCCTTATCCAGGATTTCCAGTTCCCAGTATTCCTTTGCTGATTTAGGACGGGGAGTGGGATGAATTAATTTAAAAATACATAAATTATGAACAAATTAACAGAAATCCCAATTTATGTTTAAAAAATAGATGAAGATGATGAATATTCCCTGATAGAGAATCTTTTGTTCTTCCTGGACAAATATCCATTTTACATCATATATGCATTTTGTTAGCAATTCACGACATCAGTTGTGAAATCTAATTTTTTTAAATTACTGGTTCTCTTGGCATGGCTTGGTGGGCATGGCATGGGAAGGATACTGCAAAATCTCCATTCCCACCCCATTCCTGGATGGAGAATATTGTAAAATCTCAATTTCCAACCCACTCTGAGGCCAGCCAAAGATGGTATTTGCTGATTCCATAAACTACTCAAAATTTCTGCTACCAGTTCTCTAGAACCTTTTCATTCCTTTTTTCTTTCTTCTTACCTTCCACTTTTATACATATATTTCCAATTTTTTAATTCATTATTTCACAATTAAAATAATAAAATAAAACAAAATAAAGACATTACTACTTTATTATAGATATATAACACCTAACCAATTTAAAACCACTGCGGATGGTTTTAAACCTACCAGATTTTCAACTTTTGTTTGAAAGAGGATTTCTTATGAATATTTTCCTCTTTGGATCTGAAATCTGGGCACATTTTAGGATCTGAGCATATTAAACTGGTATCTTGGTTTTCAGACTTGATAATCAACAAATGGAGGTGGGTGGGTGGAGAAATAGATGAGAAATATAGGCCATAGAATAGATATAGATAGCCAGCAGCAATTACGGGAGAGGAACTACAAACGAGGTTTTATAGATGGTATATATCACCAGAAAAGCTAGCCAAATGTTTAAGAATTTGTTGATGAAATGTTGGAAATGTAGTGAGTTACCTTGTTCATTTTATCAAATGTGGTGGACTTGTTTGGAATTGGCCCCACTTCAACATTGGATTAAGAAAGACTATTGAACTTAAACCGGAGATATACCTTCTGGGTATTCTACCAGATAATTTTGACAAAGAAGAAACATATTTAATTATATATATTGTTACAGCATCTAGGATTGTAAATGCTCAAAATTTGAAACTGAATAGGATACCAACTGAAAGGGAAGTTTTGAGAAGAATTATGGACTGTGCAGAGATGAATAGATTGACTTCGAAATTAGAGATAAAAAAAGATTCTGATTATTATAAAATTTGGGGGAAGTTTTATGATTGGATAGAAAGTTAAAAGATTTTATTAATGTTCACATTGATCCAATGTAATTTTTCACAGTAAGGTGGAGAAAAAGATTTTTTATTCAGAGGTTTAAGAATTGATTATGTTGTATAAATTTTATAAATTTTATAGAATTTTTTAGATGCCTCCATTAAACAAGTAACAAGAAAAGTCTCCATTAAATGAGTAACAAGAAAAGAAAAAAATATATATAAATGATTATAAGCATTGTTGTTGTGTTTGTTTTTATTTCATGGTGGAGAAAAAATTAAAAAAAAATATACCTGAAAACCAACAAGCAAATTTAATTTTTGATACCTAAAGAATTACATTTTGATCCTTAATCATTTAAGATAATAACATTGTGCCATAATCCAACCTTCAAATAGCAAGCAAGATGTTTTACTGGAATTCTTGTGCTAAACAAGAAAACTTAGATAAGTTTATTTCTAATGATTGCTTTAATCCTGTTGCTTTGGCTCCTTGCCCAGCATTTAGATCAGTAGTGGATTCTAAAACCCTTTTCCAGGGGATTGGATGGGTGTATGGAGTCTCCCTCTACCAGCACTACCAGTTCTTAGAACCAGGCACAACTGGGAGCAACCCACCACTGATTTGGATTCTAGCCTTCATATTTGGACCAACTTGTAGAATTGACAGTATTAGAATTCTTGATATTTTCAGCCAAACAAAATTGGGCAGGAAAATCTCCTGGACAGGAATGGGCAATTGTTTTTTCAGCCTTTCCTTCCTTGCTGGCAGTTAGCAATGACATATAGAGACTTCCATCTCCATTGAAACAATTTTTTTTTTCTTTCCAAGAATTAAGAAAGAGTACTCACAATTTCCATATTCAACATTAAATATTTTTCTAAGATTTGCAAAAATTTAATTGCTATATATAAAATTATACTTTACAAATTCAAATTGGTATCATGGTTTTTTTTAGCACTCTTTAATGTCCCCCCATTTGGAGTTTTGGGTGGAAAGTATAATAACTTATTATTATACTTTTCTCTATCATGGGGAAGAAACTTCTCTGGTCCATATAGTTCTTAGATGTTGCTCCTGTAGAACCCTGAATTTCATTGATTAACAGTAGTTCCACTAAAGTCTGAGAATGATTATGTTTGTTTCTAAGGACTGGATTAGAACTCTGCTATCTCAGGAAGACTCGCAAAATGCCTTCAATTGCCATTCCTTATTGCAAAAAATGGTGCCCTTTAAATCCTAGTAATATAAAATTATTGTTTTCTTTTAACAACTTTTATGTTGACCTATGTTCTTTTACTATTTAAACAATCAATGAAAAAGCCAGCAAGCAACAATCAAATAGGAAGCTTTGTATTAAGTACCGTATTTTCCGGCGTATAAGACAACTGGGCGTATAAGACGACCCCCTAACTTTTCCAGTTAAAATATAGAATTTGAGATATACTCGCCGTATAAGACTACCCCTCTTCTGTACATCATAGACCTGACTGAGTCTAGGTCTATGATGTACTTGCATTGAGAAAAAAATCATTTCTGAACATGATAACACAATATTTTAATTACTAATGATGAAGATCTTATTGTTAAAATTATGAATGAATTATTTAGAGAGAGAGAGCCAAGTGGGAGCACTCTTCTGTCTATCTCTCCATATGTCTCTGTCTATCTGTCTTGTCTGCCTCTCATATTTCTCCTCACCACAATTAAGTTTATTATTATAACTCATCATAATTTGTCAACACAAAAAGGTGAACCTGGCTATTTTTCTTTCTCCTACCATCTATTCTGCAGGTATCTTTCAGTCTAACATGAAGCATGCTGACACCTATGTGAGAATCTATTATGGAATGAGAATCTGTATGTGATATCATGATATGGCAATCCAAACAGCCCATCCATTTTTTCCTCTTTCTGCACTTTCTGTCTTTATCCTCTTGCAATGTCACTTAAACAGATTTTAACTTGTCGGGTTTAATTAGTGACCCTGCCAATTTTCAGTACTGTGCAGTGTGCTATGATACAGAGCAGGGTGAATAATATGACCTCAGCTTTTAAAGTTATTTTAAAATGTTGCCTAAGAAATATGGAAAGATGATTCTTTTTGGAGGAAAAGTACATTTTCAATGGTTAAACATAAGAACAAATACAAACAGGCAGAAATAAATGCATCCAGTTTAACATTCAATTTTGCAACCACTAATAATGTTGGTCAAGTAGGTACAAAAATACCTGGGGAAATGATCAAAGTCTGGGAAATGGGTCCCTTGTCAGTTAAAAAGAGTGCTGATTTACCACCTGCTAGAGCAGTGATTTTCAACCTTTTTTGAGCCGCAGCACATTTTTTACATTTACAAAATCCTGGGGCACACCACCAACCAAAATTACACAAATCTAATAAATAAATAAATAAATACATACACACACACACACACACACACACACACACAAATAACCCCCTCATATATACAATCCCATGTAACATCCCCTTATAAATACAGTCAATCATCAATCATCCCTCCTCAAATTTATACCAATGTCTCATTTCTGGGTTCTTCTCCTGTCTTTCCCCCTTTTCTCTCTCATGTTTCTCAGTTCTCTCTCTTCCTCCCTTTTTCCCTCATTCCTTCTCCCTCTCACTTCTCCTCTTTTTCCATCCCTGTCTCTCTCCCCCCCTTACGTGTGTGTGTGTGTGTGTGTGTGTGTATATATACACACTCGAACCATTTCCGAAACCAGTTGAGGGCTGGGGTTTTTTTCTCTTTTATTCTTTTCAAACACAGGTGTGGGCTGGGGGGGGGGTGTTTCTTATTATTTGGGTGCTTTTTACCATATGCTTCAAGAATCACCTCTCTCCCTCTCTCTTGTTCTCTCTCTCTCTCTTGTTCTCTCTTATTTTCTTTCTGAGGCTCTTCCCACAACGGTGGCTACAGCGGCGCTGGCGATCCGGCCGCTAGCCGCTCCGAGCGATGTGGGAACGCCCACCCCTCTCACAGTCCGGTCCCGGGCTGACAGTAAAGGGGCTGCTTCCCATCCTCCTTCTCAGAAGGTTTCCTTCTGAGCAAGCTGGCAGGAGGATGGGAAGCAGCCCCTTTACTGTCAGCCCGGGACCGGACTGTGAGACGGGTGGGCGTTCCCACACCGCTCGGAGCGGCTAGCGGCCGGATCGCCAGTGCCGTCGCAGCCACCGCTAATGTAAAGGGGCTGCTTCCCGGCGGCAGGAACTGCGGGGGGGTAGCCGGCGTACGCCAGCTATCCGCCAGATTCGAGTGCCGCCGCCTCAGGCGGCAGCGACAGCAGCAACAGCAGCGCTTCGATGAAGCCGGCGAGGGAGCTCCGGAATCGGTTGGCGCTTGCCCGACGCCTTGTTTTTTTATTTCCCCCTTTGGTTTCTCTTCACAGGCGGGAGTTCGGGAGGCAAGGGAGTGCTCGAGGAGACAGCGTCTTGCGGCATCGCCTCCCGTCGGGTTTACGACGAAAGGACGCTCAGCAACTTCTTTTTCCTTTCGGC